>NC_135238.1:246449448-246706948 GCF_051348905.1 Ranitomeya variabilis | reverse complement strand
AGCCATGTAGTATATAGCACTGCCCATGTAGTATATTGCCCAGCCCACGTAGTATATTGCCAAGTCACGTAGTATATAGCACAGCCCATGTAGTATATAGCCCAGCCACGTAGTATATAGAAGAGCCCACGTAGTATATTGCCCAGTCACGTAGTATATTGCCCAGTCACGTGGTATATTGCCCAGCCCATGTAGTATATTGCTCAGCCCACGTAGTATATTGCACAGCCCACGTAGTATATTGCCCAGGCACGTAGTATATTGCCCATCCACATAGTATACAGCACAGAGCCACGTAGTATATTGCCTAGTCACGTAGTATATAGCACAGCCCATGCAGTATATTGCCCAGCCACGTAGTATATAGCCCAGCCCATGTAGTATATAGCCCAGCCCACGTAGTATGTTGCCCAGCCACGTAGTATATAGAAGAGCCCACGTAGTATATTGCCCAGTCACGTAGTATATTGCCCAGCCACGTAGTATATTGCCCAGCCCATGTAGTATATTGCTCAGCCCACGTAGTATATTGCACAGCCCACGTAGTATATTGCCCAGGCACGTAGTATATTGCCCATCCACATAGTATACAGCACAGAGCCACGTAGTATATTGCCTAGTCACGTAGTATATAGCACAGCCCATGTAGTATATTGCCCAGCCACGTAGTATATAGCACAGTCCATGTAGTATATTGCCCAGCCACGTAGTATATAGCACAGCCCATGTAGTATATTGCCAAGTCACGTAGTATATTGCCCAGCCACGTATTATATTGCCCAGTCACGTAGTATATAGCCCAGCCCATGTAGTATATTGCCCAGCCACGTAGTATATAGCAGAGCCCAAGTAGTATATTGCCAAGTCACGTATATATTGCCCAGCCACGTAGTATATTGCTCAGCCCACGTAGTATATTGCACAGCCCACGTAGTATATTGCCTAGTCATGTAGTATATTGCCTAGTCACGTATATATTGCCCAGCCACGTAGTATATTGCACAGCCCACGTAGTATATTGCCCAGCTATGTAGTATATAACACAGCCCACGTAGTACATAGCAATGTGGGCATCATATCCCTGTTAAAAAAAAGAAATAAAATAAAAAATAGTTATATACTCACCTTCCGGAGCGAAGCGGTTACTGACGCTGCTTGTGCGCTCCGGTCTGAAGAGTGCATTGCGGTGTCGCGAGATCGCAGCATGGACCGGTTACCGGAGCGTCGCGAGCAGGAAAGGCCTGTTCTGGATCTGAGGGGCCGACGGAGGGTGAGTATATAACGATTTTTTATTTTTTTATTATTTTTAACATTAGATGTTTTTACTATTGGCGCTGCATAGGCAGCATCAATAGTAAAAAAGTTGGTCACACAGGGTTAATAGCAGCGGTGACGGAGTGAGTTACCCACGGCATAACGTGGTCCGTTACCGCTGCCATTAACCCTGTGTGAGCGGTGACCAGAGGGGAGTACGGAGCGGGCGGACTGCGGGGAGGAACTGCGCCGGACTGTGCGCGTCGCTGATTGGTCGTGGCTGTTTTACCACGACCAATCAGCGACTTGGATTCCATGACAGACAGAGGCCGCGACCAATGAATATCCGTGACAGACAGAAGGACAGACAGACGGAAGTGACCCTTAGACAATTATATAGTAGATATATACACAGTATATGACACAGGAGGGGATATAGATATATATACACACAGTATACATGGCCGGCATAGGCCGTTCCCCGTCCTCCCCCCGGTACCCGTCCTCCTCCTCCCCCCGGTCCTCCTCCTCCCCCCCCCGGTCCTCCGTCCTCCTCCTCCCCCCCGTCCTCCTCCTCCCCCCGGTCCTCCGTCCTCCTCCTCCCCCCCCGGTCCTCCTCCTCCCTCTCGGTCTTCCTCCTCCCTCTCCCCCCCCGGTACCCGTCCTCCTCCTCCCCCCCGGTCCTCCGTCCTCCTCCTCCCCCCCGGTCCTCCGTCCTCCTCCTCCCCCCCGGTCCTCCGTCCTCCTCCTCCCCCCCCGGTACCCGTCCTCCTCCTCCCCCCCAGTACCCGTCCTCCTCCTCCCCCCGGTCCTCCGTCCTCCCCCCGGTCCTCCTCCTCCCCCCCCGGTCCTCCGTCCTCCTTCTCCCCCCCGGTCCTCCGTCCTCCCCCCGGTCCTCCGTCCTCCCCCCGGTCCTCCGTCCTCCTCCTCCCCCCCGGTCCTCCGTCCTCCCTCTCCCCCCCCGGTCCTCCGTCCTCCTTCTCCCCCCCGGTACCCGTCCTCCTCCTCCCCCCCCGGTCCTCCGTCCTCCTTCTCCCCCCCGGTACCCGTCCTGCTCCTCCCCCCCGGTCCTCCGTCCTCCTCCTCCCCCCCAGTCCTCCTCCTCCCCCCGGTCCTCCTCCTCCCCCCGGTCCTCCGTCCTCCCCCCGGTCCCCGTGCTCCTCCTCCTCCTCCTCCTCCTCCCCCCGGTCCTCCGTCCTCCTCCCGGTCCTCACCTCGCTTTCTCGCCGCTGCAAGGACATTTCCGATCTCTACAACAGCCGAAGATGGAGACGGAAAACAACACGTGACCGAGCACGTGATATACTGCATGAGTCACGTGGTGCGTGTGACTGAGAAGTGTTGTCTCCCACTTTTCACGTCCGCCTTCAAAGTCTTGCTGTCCCCGATCACCTGCCCCCGCCCCCAGTCTCGACTCACACTTCGTTTCTTGCCCTCATCTTCTCGCTGCTCCTCTTTTCGTGCCCTTGTCTTTCCACTGTTTCTCAGTTCGTGCCCTCGTCGTCTCCCTGCTCCTCGTTTCGTGTCCTCGTCGTCTCGCTGCTCATCGTTTCTTGTCCTCGTCGTCTCGCTGCTCCTCGTTTCGTGTCCTCGTCGTCTCGCTGCTCATCGTTTCTTGTCCTCGTCGTCTCGCTGCTCCTCGTTTCGTGTCCTCATCTTCTCGCTGCTCCTCGTTTCGTGCCCTCATCTTCTCGCTAGTCATCGTTTTGTGTCCTCGTCGTCTCCCTGCTCCTCGTTTCGTGTCCTCGTCGTCTCGCTGCTCATCGTTTCTTGTCCTCGTCGTCTCGCTGCTCCTCGTTTCGTGCCCTCATCTTCTCGCTGCTCCTCGTTTCGTGCCCTCATCTTCTCGCTAGTCATCGTTTTGTGTCCTCGTCGTCTCGCTGCTTTTCGTTTCTTGCCCTCATCTTCTCGCTGCTCCTCTTTTCGTGCCCTTGTCTTTCCACTGTTTCTCAGTTCGTGCCCTCGTCGTCTCCCTGCTCCTCGTTTAGTGTCCTCATCTTCTCGCTGCTCCTCGTTTCGTGTCCTCGTCGTCTCGCTGCTCATCGTTTCTTGTCCTCGTCGTCTCCCTGTTCCTCGTTTAGTGTCCTCATCTTCTCGCTGCTCATCGTTTCTTGTCCTCGTCGTCTCGCTGCTCCTCGTTTTGTGTCCTTGTCGTCTCGCTGCTTTTCGTTTCGTGCCCTCATCTTCTCGCTGCTCCTCGTTTCGTGCCCTCATCTTCTCGCTAGTCATCGTTTTGTGTCCTCGTCGTCTCGCTGCTCCTTGTTTCATGTCCTCGTCGTCTCCCTGCACCTCGTTTCATGCCCTTGACGTCTCGCTGCTCATCGTTTCTTGCCCTCATCTTCTCGCTGCTCCTCGTTTCGTGTCCTCGTCGTCTCGCTGCTTTTCGTTTCGTGCCCTCATCTTCTCGCTGCTCCTCGTTTCGTGCCCTCATCTTCTCGCTAGTCATCGTTTTGTGTCCTCGTCGTCTCGCTGCTCCTTGTTTCGTGTCCTCGTCGTCTCGCTGCTCCTCGTTTCTTGCCCTCATCTTCTCGCTGCTCCTCGTTTCGTGCCCTCATCTTCTCGCTGCTCCTCGTTTCGTGCCCTCATCTTTTCACTGCTTTTCGTTTCGTGCCCTCATCTTCTTGCTAGTCATTGTTTCGTGCCCTCGTCGTCTCTCTGCTCATCGTTTCGTGCCCTCGTCGTCTCGCTGCTTATTTCGTGACCTCGTCGTCTTGCTGCTCCTCATTTCATTCCCTTTCTGTCTCGCTGCTCCTTGTTTCGTGCCCTCTTCCTTCCACTGTTTCTCAGTTCGTGCCCTCGTCGTCTCCCTGCTCATCGTTTCTTGCCCTCATCTTCTCGCTGCTCCTCGTTTAGTGTCCTCATCTTCTCGCTGCTCATCGTTTAGTGTCCTCATCTTCTCGCTGCTCCTCGTTTCGTGCCCTTGACGTCTCGCTGCTCCTCGTTTCGTGCCCTCATCTTCTCGCTGCTCCTCGTTTCGTGCCCTCATCTTCTCGCTAGTCATTGTTTTGTGTCCTCGTCGTCTCGCTGCTCCTTGTTTCGTGTCCTCGTCGTCTCGCTGCTCCTCGTTTCTTGCCCTCATCTCGCTGCTCCTCGTTTCATGCCCTCATCTTCTCGCTGCTCCTCGTTTCGTGCCCTCATCTTCTCACTGCTTTTCGTTTCGTGCCCTCATCTTCTCGCTGCTCATCATTTCGTGCCCTTGTCTTCTTGCTAGTCATCGTTTCGTGCCCTCGTCGTCTCTCTGCTCATCGTTTCGTGCCG
The DNA here is from genome assembly GCF_051348905.1 of Ranitomeya variabilis. Taxonomy (NCBI): domain Eukaryota; kingdom Metazoa; phylum Chordata; class Amphibia; order Anura; family Dendrobatidae; genus Ranitomeya; species Ranitomeya variabilis. The sequence continues at coordinate 246,702,436 of NC_135238.1, read as the reverse complement.
TCGTCTCGCTGCTTATTTCGTGACCTCGTCGTCTTGCTGCTCCTCATTTCATTCCCTTTCTGTCTCGCTGCTCCTTGTTTCGTGCCCTCTTCCTTCCACTGTTTCTCAGTTCGTGCCCTCGTCGTCTCCCTGCTCATCGTTTCTTGCCCTCATCTTCTCGCTGCTCCTCGTTTAGTGTCCTCATCTTCTTGCTGCTCCTCATTTCGTGCCCTTGACGTCTCGCTGCTCCTCGTTTCATGCCCTCATCTTCTCGCTGCTCCTCGTTTCGTGCCCTCATCTTCTCGCTAGTCATCGTTTTGTGTCCTCGTCGTCTCGCTGCTCCTTGTTTCGTGTCCTCGTCGTCTCGCTGCTCCTCATTTCTTGCCCTCATCTCGCTGCTCCTCGTTTCATGCCCTCATCTTCTCGCTGCTCCTCGTTTCGTGCCCTCATCTTCTCACTGCTTTTCGTTTCGTGCCCTCATCTTCTCGCTGCTCATCATTTCGTGCCCTTGTCTTCTTGCTAGTCATCGTTTCGTGCCCTCGTCGTCTCTCTGCTCATCGTTTCGTGCCCTCGTCGTCTCGCTGCTTATTTCGTGACCTCGTCGTCTTGCTGCTCCTCATTTCATTCCCTTTCTGTCTCGCTGCTCCTTGTTTCGTGCCCTCTTCCTTCCACTGTTTCTCAGTTCGTGCCCTCGCCGTGTCTCACTGCTCCTCGTTTCGTGCCCTCATCGTCTCGCTGCTCATCGTTTCGTGACCTCATCTTCTCGCTGCTCCTCGTTTCGTGCTCTCGTCGTCTCGCTGCTCCTCGTTTCGTGCCCTCGTCTCGCTGCTCCTCGTTTCATGTCCTCGTCGTCTCTTTGCTCATCGTTTCGTGCCCTCGTCTCGCTGCTCATCGTTTCTTGCCCTCATCTTCTCGCTGCTCCTCGTTTAGTGTCCTCATCTTCTCGCTGCTCCTCATTTCGTGCCCTTGACGTCTCGCTGCTTTTCGTTTCGTGCCCTCATCTTCTCGCTGCTCCTCGTTTCGTGCCCTCATCTTCTCGCTAGTCATCGTTTTGTGTCCTCGTCGTCTCGCTGCTCCTTGTTTCGTGTCCTCGTCGTCTCGCTGCTCCTCGTTTCTTGCCCTCATCTCGCTGCTCCTCGTTTCATGCCCTCATCTTCTCGCTGCTCCTCGTTTCGTGCCCTCATCTTCTCACTGCTTTTCGTTTCGTGCCCTCATCTTCTCGCTGCTCATCATTTCGTGCCCTTGTCTTCTTGCTAGTCATCGTTTCGTGCCCTCGTCGTCTCTCTGCTCATCGTTTCGTGCCCTCATCGTCTCGCTGCTTATTTCGTGACCTCGTCGTCTTGCTGCTCCTCATTTCATTCCCTTTCTGTCTCGCTGCTCCTTGTTTCGTGCCCTCTTCCTTCCACTGTTTCTCAGTTCGTGCCCTCGCCGTGTCTCACTGCTCCTCGTTTCGTGCCCTCATCGTCTCGCTGCTCATCGTTTCGTGACCTCATCTTCTCGCTGCTCCTCGTTTCGTGCTCTCGTCGTCTCCCTGCTCATCGTTTCGTGACCTCGTCGTCTCGCTGCTCATCATTTCGTGACCTCGTCTTCTCGCTGCTCCTCGTTTCGTGCTCTCGTCGTCTCGCTGCTCCTCGTTTCGTGCCCTCGTCGTCTCGCTGCTCCTCGTTTCATGTCCTCGTCGTCTCTTTGCTCATCGTTTCGTGCCCTCGTCGTCTCGCTGCTCATTGTTTCATGCCCTCGTCGTCTCGCTGCTTATCATTTCGTTACCTCGTCGTCTCGCTGCTCCTCGTTTCGTGTCCTCGTTGTCTCTTTGCTCAACGTTTCGTGCCCTCGTCGATTCGCTGCTCATCGTTTCGTGTCCTCGTCGTCTCTCTGCTCATCATTTTGTGCCCTCGTCGTCTCGCTGCTCCTCGTTTCGTGTCCTCGTCGTCTCGCTGCTCCTCATTTCATGCCCTTTCTGTCTCGCTGCTCCTTGTTTCGTGCCCTCTTCCTTCCACTGTTTCTCAGTTCGTGCCCTCGCCGTGTCTCGCAGCTCCTCGTTTCATGCCCTTGACATCTCACTGCTCGTTTCTTGCCATTATCGTCTCGCTGTTCATCGTTTCGTGCCCTCGTCGTCTCGCTGCTCATCGTTTTATGCCCTCATTATCTCTCTGCTGTCACCATCCATTTTTGGATTTGTGGCAGATCTGGTTTCCCTCAGATTAAAACTTTTTTCCTTTCAGGTCATCGGGGGTTACTGCAGTTTCCCTAGGTGGCCTGCTGGTGTAATTGCATTGCTGCTGGGTCAGCTGATGTGGGTGGTGACCACTCCCACCATCCTTCAAGAGGTCACCTGATGAATCAACTGACTGTCGGTGTTAGTTGTTCATTCTGTAGCGACCAAGCTGGGAGAAGGAGCTTGCTGGGAGTAGTTGTTCATCAGCTGAGTCCGGTGTATCTGGTGTTTCTTTCCTCCTGTGCTTTGCAGCAGTGAGCTAATTGTTGTTTTCCTTTACCTTGTCTGTCATACCTTTCCTTTGTGTTGTGTTAGTGCAGCGGTGGGACCAGGGTCCTCAATTGCCAATTCCCTACTTAGGGATAGGTGCAGGGCAAGCGAAATGACAGGTTGAAAAAACCTGTATAGGGACATCAGGGAGACCAGGGCACATCCTTAGGAGAGTGCAGGAGGTGTCCATTTCCCCGTTCCCTATCGCAGGGCCCACCGTTGTAATTGTGTCCCCGGTGTTCCCTTGTTGTGCTGTTGGTGACCGACCTATGGTTGGGTCATTTCATCCCGGGTCAGTCACTTTCATGACACCTGCTCATTGTTTCGTGCCCTCGTCATCATGCTGCTCATCGTTTTGTGCCCTCGGCGTTCCCGTTTCTTATTTCATCCTTTTGTCGTCTCACTACTCATCACTTGGTGTCTTTGCCATTTTGCGGTTTCTTGTTTCGTGTCCTCGTTTCGCTGCTCATCATTTTGTGCCTTCGTCATCTCGCTGCTCTCCGTTTCGTGCCCTCGGCGTCCCACTGATCATTGTTTTGTGCCCTCGATGTCTCGCTGCTCATTATTTTCTGCTCTCGTCGTCTTGCTGCTCATCGTTTTGTGGCCTAGTCATCTCGCAGCTCATCATTTCGTGCCTTCAGCATTTCGCTGTTTCTCGTTCCGCTTCCTCGTCTCGCTGCTCATCATTTTGTGCCTTCATCGTTTCGTGCTTTCATCATCTTGCTGCTCATCCTTTCGTGCCCTCGGCATCCCACTGATTATCGTTTTGTGCCCTCATCATCTGCAGCATATCATTTCATGACTTCGGCATTTCGCTGTTTCTCGTTCCGTGTCCTCGTCGTCTCGCTGCTCATCATTTTGTGCCTTCATCGTTTCGTGCCTTCGTCATCCTTTCGTGCCCTCGGCGTCCCACTGATTATCGTTTTGTGCCCTCATCATCTTGCAGCTCATCATTTCGTGACTTCGGCATTTCTCGGTTTCTCGTTCCGTGTCCTCAGTACTTCTTGTTCACTAATTATGGTGCAGTAGACAAGCTGCATTGTAAACGAGTTATATAAACAATCCTCCGATCTATCAATCACGATAATTACTGCACAGTCCTCTGGTCGTGTTCTGGACGGAGCACATAATTACAAATCCACTCAATGCGTTTATATTATTTAAATGCGGGGAAGTGTCGGACGCCCGCTGCCAGGATGGATTTATTAGCTGCACGCACATCATCGCCACTTTTGTTTCATGTGTCATAAACCTGTAACTTACAGGAACGTGAGACGAGTGGCAGCGACACCGCTGATCTACAATGCGCTGTTTTATTACAGCAGAAAGTGAGGGTTAAACGGCGCCATAGTGTGATGTTTCACTGCTCTACTAATGGAGGAGTCTTATTACTGTGCAATGATACTATGTAATGCGGACAAGAATGCAAAAATGATTTAGAATATGACTGCAGTGATACTTGATATTCCAGTGTAATATAGGCATTAGTCACTGCACAGCCATGTTTTGCACTGCATATTGTGTATCTGCACTTACAATGTAATATGTGGCTGTGCAGTGATTCCTGATGATTCAGTGCAATATGACTTGTAGATGGTAATGCTGAGTGATATGACTGCAGTGATACCAGATGTTTTGTGATATATAACTGTGTAGTGATATCTGATAATGCAGTGTAATAAGTGACTGCAGTGATACTTAATTATGCAGCGTAATGGTGCTTTCAGATGACCATAGAAATTGGACCACAATGTACGGATTGGCTGCCGGCTCTCACGAGTGTGACGGATATATTTCTACTAGATGGTGGCCCGATTCTAACACATCGGGTATTCTAGAATATGTATGTAGTATATAGCACAGCCCACGCAGTATATAGCACAGGCCACGTAGTATATAACACAGCCACGTAGTATATAGCACAGCCCATGTAGTATATAGCACAGCGACATACTATATAACACAGCCCACGCAGTATATAACACAGCCCATGTAGTATATAGTAATGTGGGCACCATATCCCTGTTAAAAAAAAATAATTAAAATATTTTTATATAATCACCTTCCGGCAGCGCCTGGATCCAGACCAGACCTTTACCGATGCTCCTCACGACGCTCTGTTCCCAGTAATGCCTTACGGCAATAACACGTGATGATGTAGCGGTCTCGCGAGACCGCTACGTCATCTCCGGTCATTGCCACAATGCATTCTTGGGACCGGATGATCGGGAAAGGCTGACGCGGAAGGTGAGAATATAATGGGGTTTTTTTAGTATTTTTAACATTATATGTTTTTACTATTGATGCTGCATACTCAGCATCAATAGTAAAAAGTTGGGCACACTTACATGGTTAATGGCAGCGTTAACGGACCACGTTACACCGCGTTATGCCGCGGCCTAACGCAGTCCTAAAACGCTATGTGGGCGCTGACTGGAGTGGAGTATGAAGGGGGCACTGACTGGATGGAAGTAGGGAGGGGCCAATTCACGGCCGGACTGCGCCTGTCGCGGCCAGTCGGCCGCAACCAATCAGCAACCCGGGATTTCCGTTACAAACAGACGGAAGTACCCCTTAGACAATTATATATATATATATACAGCTGTAATGCTCGGGTCAGGAGACCTGCCGGCCACTCCATACATTGTGGTCTGATTGTGATCCTATTTACTGAATACTATCATTATATCGCCATTTATTCCATGGCGCTTTACATGTGAGGAGGGGTATACATACTAAAAAACAAGTACAATAATCTTGAACAAAACAAGTCACAACTGGTACAGGAGGAGAGAGGACCCTGCCCGCGAGGGCTCACAATCTACAAGGGATGGGTGAGGATACAGGAGGAGAGAGGACCCTGCCCGCGAGGGCTCACAATCTACAAGGGATGGGTGAGGATACAGGAGGAGAGAGGACCCTGCCCGCGAGGGCTCACAATCTACAAGGGATGGGTGAGGATACAGGAGGAGAGAGGACCCTGCCCGCGAGGGCACACAATCTACAAGGGATGGGTGAGGATACAGGAGGAGAGAGGACCCTGTCCGCGAGGGCTCATAATCTACAAGGGATGGGTGAGGATACAGGAGGAGAGAGGACCCTGCCCGCGAGGGCTCACAATCTACAAGGGATGGGTGAGAATACAGTAGGTGAGGATAGAGCTGGTCGTGCAGCGGTTTGGTTGATCGGTGGTTACTGCAGGTTGTAGGCTTGTTGGAAAAGGAAGGTCTTCAGGTTCCTTTTGAAGGTTTCCATGATAAGCAAGAGCCTGATATGTTGGGGTACAGAGTAGGGAGATGCATGGGTGAAATATTTTTGAGTTGGCAGGAAGTGGAAAGCGCTTGGCTATGTGGTTTGACGGAGAGATCAGAGTTTAGGGTTACCCAAATGCCATGAGCTTGAAGGATGGGAGAGTGGGCAGCCCTTGACTTGAGTGAGATGGGAGAAAGATGACAAATTTAGTTTTGTCCATATTAAGTTTTAGAAATTGTAAAAACAAACGGTAAAGCTGGCGAGACAGCGCAAATAGGATCTTATAGCCAAATGGTATAAGATATAGGTATGCTCACCTAATAGGGTTGAGTCGTTACACCTATAGAAACAGGACCACCAAGGAGACACAATGCAATGAATGAGGAATATATTAGTATAAAGTCCGCATTGCCCAAGGTTCCAACAATGTGATCACATGGAGGTGAAGAATGAATACTGTTTATTTGTCAACAAGTTTAAAGGTTTCCAAACCTCTTCATCAGGACAAAACCACAATGATCAAGATCTCCATGTATGATCGCATTTTTGGAACCTTGGGCAGCACAGACTTTATACCACCATGTTCCTCGTTCATTATAAGTTTTAGAAATCGAGCAAAAGAGAAGGATGAAATTGCAGACAGACATTGTGGGATTTTGGTTAGTAAGGAGGTGATATCTGGTCCAGAGAGGTAGATCTGTGCGTCATCATCATAGAGATGATACTGAAAGCTGTGGGACTCTGAGCTGTACCAGGCCGACGGTATAGATGGAGAAGAGCAGGGGGTCCTAGAACTGAACCTAAGGGAACACTGTCAGATAGGAGATGAGATGAAGAGGTGGTGTGTGAGTAGGAAACGATTTATGTCCAATCTGTTCTGTATTAAGAGATTCAAGATCGGGCCAAGTCTGTGATGCCAAGAGATAAGAGAATCTGTAGTAAGAGGGAATGCTCAACTATGTTGAAGGAGGAGGACAGGTCCAGGAGGAGGAGGAAGACAGAGTGGTGTTGCTTGGCTTTGGCAGTCAGAAGGTCGTTGATGACTTTAGTCAGGGCAGTTTCAGTGGAATGATGCAGTCGGCAGCCAGATTGTAACTGGTCAAAGAGGGAGCAGGAGGAATGGTGGGAGGACAGCTCAAGATGGACGTTTTCTAGTAGTTTTGAGACATAAGGGAGAAGTGATATGGGGTGATGGCTAAACAAAGAGGATGGGTCAAGGCGGGTCTTTTTGAGCATGGATGTGATTGAGGCATAAGAAACCAATTGTTAGTGATAGGTTGAAGAGATGGGTTAGGGTCACGATGAAGACTGTAATTAGGTTTGGGATGAAGTGGGATGGGATCGGGTCAGGTGCACAGGTGTTGAGATGTGATCTGGAGAGTAGAGAGGAAAGTTCATCTTATGTAATGGTGGAGATGCTGGTTTTGGAGGAGGGCTGATCAGTTATGAGAAAAGGTTGTGGTGACTGTAGGCCAAAGCTTTGTCTGTTATGAATCTTCTGCTTGAAGAATGAGGCAAAGTCCTCAGATGAGAGTAGAGTTAGGGGGAGCTGGGGGACAGAGAAATTAAAGTGTTGAATAGCTCTTTAGGGTTGTGAGACAGGAAGGATATGAGAGATGAGAAGTAGGTTTGTTTTGCTGCAGTAAGTGTGCACCTGAAAGTGGCAAGGCACTGTTTGAATGTGACTAAGTGCTCATTGGAGTGGGATCTTTTCCATCTCTGCTCAGCAACCCTGGAAGCTCGCCTCAGTTCTTTGGTCAGGCTGGTGTGTTAGGGTTGCCTCTTGGTTGTGCGAGCTTTGGTATGTGTGAGAAGGGAAAAAATAATGGCAATATCGTTGGCCTGTGAGCTTCCATGCCAAATATATGAAGAAAAGGAGTTTTTGATAACTTTCAAAGAGATGTGTACCTCCCAGAAAACAGCCCATATGTGAGGTCAGCAAAGTGGGAGTACCTAAGTTTATGGCCAAAAGCTTAAAACAGGAACTTCCATTTTTGGCCATTATTCAGAGCTGGAGAGACAGCTGAAACACCATGCTGGGATGCTGAATCATCTCTTTGGGAACACTCCTCCCCTTTATCGACAAGTCATACCTGTGACTGAGATTTAGTAAGTTTCGTATCTTTACTCATTTTATTTCATAAATGTTTATACATACTTGTATTTTGTCTCTGTTGTAATATTTTTGTATCTTTTGTAAACACTGCCGATTTCCTTTTTTTTTTTTTCTGGAGTAAACTTATAAATTTGCTTACTTCATTCTTCTGGCTTCATGAACGATCCAACACGTACTCCGTGCAAATTCACACTACCTGGGGTTGGTTACTGACCCAATATAGGCTTGTTAATGTACTAGGCTTATATCTAATGAGGAACTGGAGGCAGCATACCGTACTGGTGTTATTGGGGGATTCTGGCAGTGATGGACCGGAGGTCTAGTTATGTTTTGTCAGCCTGGGACTCGTGATATATGCCGCCCTCACTTCAGAGTGCCCCGATAACCAGCACATGACAGGGCAGCCTCTCCGGCATCTACGTATCCTAGGTGCGGTTCCCTGACTGACCTGGGGGTACGGGGGGCACCAGAGAGGTGCGATTGCATAAGATCCATCACAGATTGGTGATAGCGGGGTGATATCCACATTCCCCGGGACACACTCATGAGTGAGTGTTGTTCGTGACAAATTGTTGGCAGCGGTGGGATCATAGAGCATTAGTGATCTAGTTTGAGCAATCATTCCTCTAAAACTTGCCTACGCAAAAAGTTTTGAAGATTGAACTCAGTGTTTATTAGATCTGAGAATACTGTACAGTGCCTTGTGAAAGTATTCAGCCCCCTGGAATTTTCAACCTTTTCCCACATATCATGCTTCAAACATAAAGATACCAAATGTAAATTTTTGGTGAAGAATCAACAAGTGGAACACAATTGTGAAATTGAACGAAATTTATTGGTTATTTTAAATTTTTGTGGAAATTCAAAAACTGAAAAGTGGGGCATGCAGTATTATTCGGCCCAAAAAAGAAAAGAATGTCCAGCTTCACCGAGTCCGTAAAAAAGAGTTTTCTTTATTCACAAACTTTGAACATGGAGGATACAGACTTCAGCAAGAACCATATGGGTAAGAATCTCAACGCGTTTCTGGAGACTAAGCTCCCTTAATCATGACCAAGGCTTAGTCTCCAGAAACGCGTTGAGATTCTTACCCATATGGTTCTTGCTGAAGTCTGTATCCTCCATGTTCAAAGTTTGTGAATAAAGAAAACTCTTTTTTACGGACTCGGTGAAGCTGGACATTCTTTTCTTTTTTGGACTTTATACGCCTGGACACAGCGGGTCCGTGCTCCCGAGGTTTGGTTTATGCATCACAGGTGAGCTGGTTTATATTCCTTCTTTCTAAATATTATTTGGCCCCTGTAACTTAATACTTTGTTGCGCCATCTTTTGCTGCGATTACAAGTCGCTTGGGGTATGTCTCTATCAGTTTTGTACATGGAGAGACTGAAATTCTTGCCCGTTCTTCCTTGGCAAACAGCTCGAGATCAGTGAGGTTTGATGGAGATCGTTTGTGAACAGCAGTTTTCAGCTCTTTCCACAGATTCTTGATTGGATTGAGGTCTGGACTCTGACTTGGTCATTCTAACACCTGGATACGTTTATTTGTGAACCATTCCATTGTAGATTTTGCTTTATGTTTGGGATCATTGTCTTGTTGGAAGACAAATCTCCGTCCCAGTCTCAAGCCTTTTGCAGACTCCAACAGGTTTTCTTCAATGGTCCTGTATTTGGCTCCATCCATCTTTCCTGTCCCTGCTGAATAAAAGCAGACCCAAACCATGATGCTGCCACCGCCATGTATGACAGTGGGGATGGTGTGTTCAGGGTGATGAGCTGTGTTGCCTTTACGCCAAACATATCGTTTGGCATTGTTACCAAAAAGTTCAATTTTGGTTTCATCTGACCAGAGCACCTTCTTCCACATGTTTGGTGTCTCCCAGGTGACTTGTTGCAAACGTTAAACAACACTTTTTATGGATATCTTTGAGAAATGGCTTTCTTCTTGCCACTCTTCCATAAAGGCCAGATTTGTGCAGTGTACGACTGATTGTTGTCCTATGTACAGACTGTCCCACCTCAGCTGTAGGTCTCTGCAGTTCATCCAGAGTGATCATGGGCCTCTTGGCTGCATCTCTGATCAGTCTTCTCCTTGTTTGAGATGAAAGTTTAGAGGGACGGCCGGGTCTTGGTAGATTTGCAGTGGTATGATACTCCTTCCATTTCAATATGATCGCTTGCACAGTGCTCCTTGGGATGTTTAACGTTTTGGAAATCATTTTGTATCCAAATCTGGCTTTAAACTTCTCCACAACAGTATCACGGACCTGCCTGTTGTGTTCCTTGGTCTTCATGATGCTCTCTGTGCTTCACACAGAACCCTGAGACTATCCCAGAGCAGGTGCATTTATACGGAGACTTGATTACACACAGGTGGATTATATTTATCATCATTAGGCATTTAGGACAACATTGGATCATTCAGAGATCCACAATGAACTTCTGCACTGAAAGTAAAGGGGCTGAATAATATTGCACGCCCCACTTTTCAGTTTTTGAATTTCCACAAAAATTTAAAATAACCAATAAATTTCTTTCAACTTCACAATTGTGTTCCACTTGTTGTTGATTCTTCACCAAAAATTTACATTTAGTATCTTTATGTTTGAAGCATGATATGTGGGAAAAGGTTGAAAACCTCCAGGGGGCTGAATACTTTTGCAAGGCACTGTATGTGTAGCAGTTACCCAATACCCCTCTACGTTTTTCTATTCTATCTTTTATTTGGCAATTATGGCTATGAAGGCAGAGTCCTGGTACGCCCAGCAGAAAAAGGAGACTCTTGCTGGAATATGTACAATCAAAGGCATTGACCCCTTTGGCAAAAACAGAGAACAAATGATCGCTGAACTGGTGCGACTTGAAGCAGAGCCAGCCCGTCTCCAGAGCTCAGCGGAAACAGGGGTCAGCCACAGTATGGACAATACTGCTTTGGGAGTCCCACCTGTAGATGCAAGCTGCACCAGCGACCAGGGCAGTGTGGACCCTATCTGCAAATGGCTCTACAACAATGCCCCGCAGAGGATTATCAAGGATGGCTGAGGCTAATTCAGCAACACCAGGAGGCCAAGAGGGCCGAGCAGCAGGCCCAATCCCAGTAAGAGGCTGAGAGAACTGAACGGGAGGCTGCCGAGCGACGAACAAAGGACTAAGCTCGGAGAGACCATGAACTGCAGATGGCCCAACTTGGCAAACACCATCTACCCCACGGAACTGTGAGTCCAATAATTCAACAACCTTCTCTAAACCCCGGTGAGAGCGCTTTCCAGTGATGGAAAAGTATGGGGACTTGGACATATTTCTGCGGGGGGTTGAAAAAGCCTGCAGACAGTACCATCTGCTTGAGGGCTAAATATTTAACTCCAGGGCTCAAAGGAAAAGCTCTGGAGGCATTTGCTTCTCTTCCTCGAGACCAGGATGGAGACTATGAGGCCATCAAGCAGGTCCTGATAAAAAAAAAAATACCAGCTGACTCCTGAGGTCTACCGTAAAAAGTTCTGGAACATCCAACATGGACCACACGACAGCTACAGCGATGTGGTGCATGGGCTCAGAACCCACTTTGAGCAATGGGTCCAAAGACTGTCAGTGACCACCTTTGAGCAGCTAAAGGACTTGATGGTGAAAGACCATTTCCTACATCTTTGTCCGGCTGAGGTGCGACAGTTCGTGATGGACTGGGAGTCAAAAGAGGTGGATAAAGCAGCACAGATTGCCACCACCTATGAGGCCAATTGTAAACCGGAGGTGTGGATTAGTTCATCGCCAGCTGGACTGGGGGTAAGCCATCAATCACCCTCCCTGCCAGCCGACCCTCCAGAGGCCTTGCTCCCTTTGCCAACGCCAGATCTACATCTGATCCCCGCAAGTGTTATTTCTTCAGTCAGACTGGACACCTCAGCGCCACTTGTCTGGAGAAGCAGAAGAATAGTCCTCCATCCAAGGCCCCAGGACCTAATGCAGCAGTTCTTTTTGTGGGTGGGCCAGTTGGGAGGGCCTGTAAAAATTTGCAGACTGTCACTGTGGGGGACACTGTCACTGTAGGCCTCAAGAACACCGGGGCCGAACGAACCCTCACCCGACCCAAACTGGTGTCCCCTGAAGAAATTATTCTTGGTCACCAGGATTGGGGGCATCCGCTGTCCCCTGCCGATGGCCCGGGTTTTTATAGATTGGGGTGCTGGGAGTGGGGTGAAGAAAGTGGGGGTGTCCGAAATCCCACCCACAAATGTTTTGATGGGAACTGATTTGGGGAGAATGTTTGCTTATTATGTCCCCAACACCCCTCCCCGATCTGATACTGATGGTAATGTTAATGCTGAGAATGTGAATGTCAATGCTTTACCTGGTAATGATGTATCTGGAGGTACAGGAGAACTCATCCATGGCACGCTACGGGGTGTTATTGCTGGGGATCCCCTAACCGGAGAAAGCGTCATTGCTAAGGGGGATGGGGAGAGGCACAGGGACCCTGGAGCAGGTGATGCCGTGCAACTGACCGGTGTCACAAAGAAAGGTGACCTGACTGATGGTAGCTGCCCTGTATATAGCACTGCTCCTGCGGTAGTAGGTGAGGATGGGGAGGTAGTACTCATGGCCGGGCAGGCTGATGGGACTGTTATTCCCCGGGGAAACGGCCTATATAGCCGCTGCCACTTGCAGTCAGAGTACCCAGAATGCAAGTAACATCCTGCCTACTGGACCCTCCTCAGCCAGAATAATAACTGAATCCGTTACAGACCCAGAGCAGGTCCCAGAGGGCTCTCCATGAGGATGGGACCTTAACGTCATGTCTGGCTGCCTCCAGCCAGAGGTTCCAGGCAGCTCTGCACTCAGATGCGAGCCTAGAGACTTTGAGGAACCTCGCTGAGAAGCCACCTCGGAGACTGATAAGGAGAGGGTGTTCTGGGAGCAAGGGAGGTTGTATCGGGAGACAGTTCCCTGTAAACCCCAACAGGAGTGGTTGATGGAGAGACAGCTGGTCATACCGTACCGATTTAGGGATGAGTTGTTGCGGATTGCCCATGAGAATCCACTCGCTGGGCACTTTGGAATCAGCAACACTTAGGCCTGGCTGTCTCACCACTTCTATTGGCCCAAAATGGGGACAGATGTGTCAAACTACTGCCGCTCATGTATCACGTACAAAAAAAAACAGAAAAATTGAGCTTCACTTGAGTTGGTACACATGCAGCTCATAAGCGCATGTTCACATTGGCCATAAAACCTACAAGAGAAAAAATTAGCAAAATCCCTGCTGTAACTACGTAAATAAAAAGCAAAAAGTGCATTTAAATAACTCGGGGTTCTTAGTAATACTGGTTTTCATCAAAAATATCATAAAAGCCATCCCAGCATGACAAAGTAACTCTGATCGGGACAGTCCTACACTGTCTAACGTTAAAACCTTACCATGTGTCAATGCTGGCCTCAGTGTGAATAAGGGCAGAAAAAAGGACTGAGCCCAACCAGGGAACACCAGTCTGGGGAAGACTTATATACATTCTCTAGCTCAGGAGAGGGAGGCCGCACCACGGCTTGTGCACAATGCAATAACAATGTCAACATTAACACATGGTAAAGTTATAATATTAGACAGTGTAGGACCGTCCTGATCAGAGTCATTGTTCCCTGTAGATCACACTGTCAGCGGTGGTTGTAGATCGGTGTCTGATGGGGGTCATTGTTCCCTGTAGACCACACTGTCAGTGGTGGTTGTAGATCGGTGTCTGATGGGAGTCATTGTTCTCTGTAGATCACACTGTCAGCGGTGGTTGTAGATCGGTGTCTGATGAGGGTCATTGTTCCCTGTAGATCACACTGTCAGCGGTGGTTGTAGATCGGTGTCTGATGAGGGTCATTGTTCTCTGTAGATCACACTGTCAGCGGTGGTTGTAGTTAGGTGTCTGATGGGGGTCATTGTTCTCTGTAGATCACACTGTCAGCGGTGGTTGTAGATCAGTATCTGATGGGAGTCATTGTTCCCTGTAGATCACACTGTCAGCGGTGGTTGTAGATCGGTGTCTGATGGGAGTCATTGTTCTCTGTAGATCACACTGTCAGTGGTGGTTGTAGATTGGTGTCTGATGGGAGTAATTGTTCCCTGTAGATCACACTGTCAGCGGTGGTTGTAGTTAGGTGTCTGATGGGAGTCATTGTTCCCTGTAGATCACACTGTCAGCGGTGGTTGTAGATCGGTGTCTGATGGGGGTCATTGTTCCCTGTAGACCACACTGTCAGCGGTGGTTGTAGATCGGTGTCTGATGGGGGTCATTGTTCCCTGTAGATCACACTGTCAGCGGTGGTTGTAGATCGGTGTCTGATGGGGGTCATTGTTCTCTGTAGATCACACTGTCAGCGGTGGTTGTAGATCGGTGTCTGATGAGGGTCATTGTTCCCTGTAGATCACACTGTCAGCGGTGGTTGTAGATCGGTGTCTGATGGGAGTCATTGTTCCCTGTAGATCACACTGTCAGCGGTGGTTGTAGATCGGTGTCTGATGGGGGTCATTGTTCCCTGTAGATCACACTGTCAGCGGTGGTTGTAGATCGGTGTCTGATGGGGGTAATTGTTCTCTGTAGATCACACTGTCAGCGGTGGTTGTAGATCGGTGTCTGATGGGAGTCATTGTTACCTGTAGATCACACTGTCAGCGGTGGTTGTAGATCGGTGTCTGATGGGAGTCATTGTTCTCTGTAGATCACACTGTCAGCGGTGGTTGTAGATCGGTGTCTGATGGGAGTCATTGTTCCCTGTAGACCACACTGTCAGCGGTGGTTGTAGATCTGTGTCTGATGGGAGTCATTGTTCCCTGTAGACCACACTGTCAGCGGTGGTTGTAGATCTGTGTCTGATGGGGGTCATTGTTCCCTGTAGATCACACTGTCAGCGGTGGTTGTAGATCGGTGTCTGATGGGGGTCATTGTTCTCTGTAGATCACACTGTCAGCGGTGGTTGTAGATCGGTGTCTGATGGGGGTCATTGTTCCCTGTAGATCACACTGTCAGCGGTGGTTGTAGATCGGTGTCTGATGGGGGTCATTGTTCCCTGTAGATCACACTGTCAGCGGTGGTTGTAGATCGGTGTCTGATGGGAGTCATTGTTCCCTGTAGATCACACTGTCAGTGGTGGTTGTAGATCGGTATCTGATGGGGGTCATTGTTCTCTGTAGATCACACTGTCAGCGGTGGTTGTAGATCGGTGTCTGATGGGGGTCATTGTTCCCTGTAGATCACACTGTCAGCGGTGGTTGTAGATCGGTGTCTGATGGGGGTCATTGTTCCCTGTAGATCACACTGTCAGCGGTGGTTGTAGATCGGTGTCTGATGGGAGTCATTGTTCTCTATAGATCACACTGTCAGCGGTGGTTGTAGATCGGTGTCTGATGGGGGTCATTGTTCTCTGTAGATCACACTGTCAGCGGTGGTTGTAGATCGGTGTCTGATGGGGGTCATTGTTCTCTGTAGATCACACTGTCAGCGGTGGTTGTAGATCTGTATCTGATGGGGGTCATTGTTCCCTGTAGACCACACTGTCAGCGGTGGTTGTAGATCGGTATCTGATGGGGGTCATTGTTCCCTGTAGATCACACTGTCAGCGGTGGTTGTAGATCGGTGTCTGATGGGGGTCATTGTTCCCTGTAGACCACACTGTCAGCGGTGGTTGTAGATCGGTGTCTGATGGGGGTCATTGTTCCCTGTAGATCACACTGTCAGCGGTGGTTGTAGATCGGTGTCTGATGGGGGTCATTGTTCCCTGTAGATCACACTGTCAGCGGTGGTTGTAGATCGGTGTCTGATGGGAGTCATTGTTCCCTGTAGATCACACTGTCAGTGGTGGTTGTAGATCGGTATCTGATGGGGGTCATTGTTCTCTGTAGATCACACTGTCAGCGGTGGTTGTAGATCGGTGTCTGATGGGGGTCATTGTTCCCTGTAGATCACACTGTCAGCGGTGGTTGTAGATCGGTGTCTGATGGGGGTCATTGTTCCCTGTAGATCACACTGTCAGCGGTGGTTGTAGATCGGTGTCTGATGGGGGTCATTGTTCCCTGTAGACCACACTGTCAGCGGTGGTTGTAGATCGGTGTCTGATGGGGGTCATTGTTCTCTGTAGACCACACTGTCAGCGGTGGTTGTAGATCGGTGTCTGATGGGGGTCATTGTTCCCTGTAGACCACACTGTCAGCGGTGGTTGTAGATCGGTGTCTGATGGGGGTCATTGTTCCCTGTAGACCACACTGTCAGCGGTGGTTGTAGATCTGTGTCTGATGGGGGTCATTGTTCCCTGTAGATCACACTGTCAGCGGTGGTTGTAGATCGGTGTCTGATGGGAGTCATTGTTCCCTGTAGATCACACTGTCAGCGGTGGTTGTAGATCGGTGTCTGATGGGAGTCATTGTTCCCTGTAGATCACACTGTCAGCGGTGGTTGTAGATCGGTGTCTGATGGGGGTCATTGTTCCCTGTAGATCACACTGTCAGCGGTGGTTGTAGATCGGTGTCTGATGGGAGTCATTGTTCCCTGTAGATCACACTGTCAGCGGTGGTTGTAGATCGGTGTCTGATGGGGGTCATTGTTCCCTGTAGATCACACTGTCAGCGGTGGTTGTAGATCGGTGTCTGATGGGGGTCATTGTTCTCTGTAGATCACACTGTCAGCGGTGGTTGTAGATCGGTGTCTGATGGGGGTCATTGTTCCCTGTAGACCACACTGTCAGCGGTGGTTGTAGATCGGTGTCTGATGGGAGTCATTGTTCCCTGTAGATCACACTGTCAGCGGTGGTTGTAGATCGGTGTCTGATGGGAGTCATTGTTCCCTGTAGACCACACTGTCAGCGGTGGTTGTAGATCGGTGTCTGATGGGGGTCATTGTTCCCTGTAGATCACACTGTCAGCGGTGGTTGTAGATCGGTGTCTGATGGGGGTCATTGTTCCCTGTAGATCACACTGTCAGCGGTGGTTGTAGATCGGTGTCTGATGGGGGTCATTGTTCCCTGTAGACCACACTGTCAGCGGTGGTTGTAGATCGGTGTCTGATGGGAGTCATTGTTCCCTGTAGATCACACTGTCAGCGGTGGTTGTAGATCGGTGTCTGATGGGGGTCATTGTTCCCTGTAGACCACACTGTCAGCGGTGGTTGTAGATCGGTGTCTGATGGGGGTCATTGTTCCCTGTAGACCACACTGTCAGCGGTGGTTGTAGATCGGTGTCTGATGGGAGTCATTGTTCCCTGTAGATCACACTGTCAGCGGTGGTTGTAGATCGGTGTCTGATGGGGGTCATTGTTCCCTGTAGATCACACTGTCAGCGGTGGTTGTAGATCGGTGTCTGATGGGAGTCATTGTTCCCTGTAGATCACACTGTCAGCGGTGGTTGTAGATCGGTGTCTGATGGGGGTCATTGTTCCCTGTAGACCACACTGTCAGCGGTGGTTGTAGATCGGTGTCTGATGGGAGTCATTGTTCTCTGTAGATCACACTGTCAGCGGTGGTTGTAGATCGGTGTCTGATGGGGGTCATTGTTCCCTGTAGATCACACTGTCAGCGGTGGTTGTAGATCGGTGTCTGATGGGGGTCATTGTTCTCTGTAGATCACACTGTCAGCGGTGGTTGTAGATCGGTGTCTGATGGGGGTCATTGTTCCCTGTAGATCACACTGTCAGCGGTGGTTGTAGATCGGTGTCTGATGGGGGTCATTGTTCCCTGTAGATCACACTGTCAGCGGTGGTTGTAGATCGGTGTCTGATGGGGGTCATTGTTCCCTGTAGATCACACTGTCAGCGGTGGTTGTAGATCGGTGTCTGATGGGAGTCATTGTTCCCTGTAGATCACACTGTCAGCGGTGGTTGTAGATCGGTGTCTGATGGGGGTCATTGTTCCCTGTAGACCACACTGTCAGCGGTGGTTGTAGATCGGTGTCTGATGGGAGTCATTGTTCCCTGTAGATCACACTGTCAGCGGTGGTTGTAGATCGGTGTCTGATGGGGGTCATTGTTCCCTGTAGACCACACTGTCAGCGGTGGTTGTAGATCGGTGTCTGATGGGGGTCATTGTTCCCTGTAGACCACACTGTCAGCGGTGGTTGTAGATCTGTGTCTGATGGGGGTCATTGTTCCCTGTAGATCACACTGTCAGCGGTGGTTGTAGATCTGTGTCTGATGGGGGTCATTGTTCCCTGTAGATCACACTGTCAGCGGTGGTTGTAGATCTGTGTCTGATGGGGGTCATTGTTCCCTGTAGATCACACTGTCAGCGGTGGTTGTAGATCTGTGTCTGATGGGGGTCATTGTTCCCTGTAGATCACACTGTCAGCGGTGGTTGTAGTTAGGTGTCTGATGGGGGTCATTGTTCCCTGTAGATCACACTGTCAGCGGTGGTTGTAGATCGGTGTCTGATGGGAGTCATTGTTCCCTGTAGATCACACTGTCAGCGGTGGTTGTAGATCGGTGTCTGATGGGGGTCATTGTTCCCTGTAGACCACACTGTCAGCGGTGGTTGTAGATCGGTATCTGATGGGGGTCATTGTTCCCTGTAGATCACACTGTCAGCGGTGGTTGTAGTTAGGTGTCTGATGGGAGTCATTGTTCCCTGTAGATCACACTGTCAGCGGTGGTTGTAGATCGGTGTCTGATGGGGGTCATTGTTCTCTGTAGACCACACTGTCAGCGGTGGTTGTAGATCGGTGTCTGATGGGGGTCATTGTTCCCTGTAGACCACACTGTCAGCGGTGGTTGTAGATCGGTGTCTGATGGGGGTCATTGTTCCCTGTAGACCACACTGTCAGCGGTGGTTGTAGATCTGTGTCTGATGGGGGTCATTGTTCCCTGTAGATCACACTGTCAGCGGTGGTTGTAGATCTGTGTCTGATGGGGGTCATTGTTCCCTGTAGATCACACTGTCAGCGGTGGTTGTAGATCTGTGTCTGATGGGGGTCATTGTTCCCTGTAGATCACACTGTCAGCGGTGGTTGTAGATCTGTGTCTGATGGGGGTCATTGTTCCCTGTAGATCACACTGTCAGCGGTGGTTGTAGTTAGGTGTCTGATGGGGGTCATTGTTCCCTGTAGATCACACTGTCAGCGGTGGTTGTAGATCGGTGTCTGATGGGAGTCATTGTTCCCTGTAGATCACACTGTCAGCGGTGGTTGTAGATCGGTGTCTGATGGGGGTCATTGTTCCCTGTAGACCACACTGTCAGCGGTGGTTGTAGATCGGTATCTGATGGGGGTCATTGTTCCCTGTAGATCACACTGTCAGCGGTGGTTGTAGTTAGGTGTCTGATGGGAGTCATTGTTCCCTGTAGATCACACTGTCAGCGGTGGTTGTAGATCGGTGTCTGATGGGGGTCATTGTTCCCTGTAGACCACACTGTCAGCGGTGGTTGTAGATCGGTATCTGATGGGGGTCATTGTTCCCTGTAGATCACACTGTCAGCGGTGGTTGTAGTTAGGTGTCTGATGGGAGTCATTGTTCCCTGTAGATCACACTGTCAGCGGTGGTTGTAGATCGGTGTCTGATGGGGGTCATTGTTCTCTGTAGACCACACTGTCAGCGGTGGTTGTAGATCGGTGTCTGATGGGAGTCATTGTTCCCTGTAGATCACACTGTCAGCGGTGGTTGTAGATCGGTGTCTGATGGGGGTCATTGTTCTCTGTAGATCACACTGTCAGCGGTGGTTGTAGTTAGGTGTCTGATGGTGGTCATTGTTCTCTGTAGACCACACTGTCAGCGGTGGTTGTAGATCGGTGTCTGATGGGGGTCATTGTTCTCTGTAGATCACACTGTCAGCGGTGGTTGTAGATCGGTGTCTGATGAGGGTCATTGTTCCCTGTAGATCACACTGTCAGCGGTGGTTGTAGATCGGTGTCTGATGAGGGTCATTGTTCCCTGTAGATCACACTGTCAGCGGTGGTTGTAGATCGGTGTCTGATGGGGGTCATTGTTCCCTGTAGATCACACTGTCAGCGGTGGTTGTAGATCGGTGTCTGATGGGGGTCATTGTTCCCTGTAGATCACACTGTCAGCGGTGGTTGTAGATCGGTGTCTGATGAGGGTCATTGTTCCCTGTAGATCACACTGTCAGCGGTGGTTGTAGATCGGTGTCTGATGGGAGTCATTGTTCCCTGTAGATCACACTGTCAGCGGTGGTTGTAGATCGGTGTCTGATGGGAGTCATTGTTCCCTGTAGATCACACTGTCAGCGGTGGTTGTAGTTAGGTGTCTGATGGGGGTCATTGTTCCCTGTAGATCACACTGTCAGCGGTGGTTGTAGATCGGTGTCTGATGGGGGTCATTGTTCCCTGTAGATCACACTGTCAGCGGTGGTTGTAGATCGGTGTCTGATGGGGGTCATTGTTCTCTGTAGATCACACTGTCAGCGGTGGTTGTAGATCGGTGTCTGATGGGAGTCATTGTTCCCTGTAGACCACACTGTCAGCGGTGGTTGTAGATCGGTGTCTGATGGGAGTCATTGTTCCCTGTAGATCACACTGTCAGCGGTGGTTGTAGTTAGGTGTCTGATGGGGGTCATTGTTCCCTGTAGATCACACTGTCAGCGGTGGTTGTAGATCGGTGTCTGATGGGGGTCATTGTTCCCTGTAGATCACACTGTCAGCGGTGGTTGTAGATCGGTGTCTGATGAGGGTCATTGTTCCCTGTAGATCACACTGTCAGCGGTGGTTGTAGATCGGTGTCTGATGGGGGTCATTGTTCTCTGTAGATCACACTGTCAGCGGTGGTTGTAGATCGGTGTCTGATGGGAGTCATTGTTCCCTGTAGACCACACTGTCAGCGGTGGTTGTAGATCGGTGTCTGATGGGGGTCATTGTTCCCTGTAGATCACACTGTCAGCGGTGGTTGTAGATCGGTGTCTGATGGGAGTCATTGTTCCCTGTAGATCACACTGTCAGCGGTGGTTGTAGATCGGTGTCTGATGGGGGTCATTGTTCTCTGTAGATCACACTGTCAGCGGTGGTTGTAGATCGGTGTCTGATGGGAGTCATTGTTCCCTGTAGATCACACTGTCAGCGGTGGTTGTAGATCGGTGTCTGATGGGGGTCATTGATCCCTGTAGACCACACTGTCAGCGGTGGTTGTAGATCGGTGTCTGATGGGAGTCATTGTTCCCTGTAGATCACACTGTCAGCGGTGGTTGTAGTTAGGTGTCTGATGGGGGTCATTGTTCCCTGTAGATCACACTGTCAGCGGTGGTTGTAGATCGGTGTCTGATGGGGGTCATTGTTCCCTGTAGATCACACTGTCAGCGGTGGTTGTAGATCGGTGTCTGATGGGGGTCATTGTTCCCTGTAGATCACACTGTCAGCGGTGGTTGTAGATCGGTGTCTGATGGGGGTCATTGTTCCCTGTAGATCACACTGTCAGCGGTGGTTGTAGATCGGTGTCTGATGAGGGTCATTGTTCCCTGTAGATCACACTGTCAGCGGTGGTTGTAGATCGGTGTCTGATGGGAGTCATTGTTCTCTGTAGATCACACTGTCAGCGGTGGTTGTAGATCGGTGTCTGATGGGAGTCATTGTTCCCTGTAGACCACACTGTCAGCGGTGGTTGTAGATCGGTGTCTGATGGGGGTCATTGTTCCCTGTAGATCACACTGTCAGCGGTGGTTGTAGATCGGTGTCTGATGGGGGTCATTGTTCCCTGTAGATCACACTGTCAGCGGTGGTTGTAGATCGGTGTCTGATGAGGGTCATTGTTCCCTGTAGATCACACTGTCAGCGGTGGTTGTAGATCGGTGTCTGATGGGAGTCATTGTTCTCTGTAGATCACACTGTCAGCGGTGGTTGTAGATCGGTGTCTGATGGGAGTCATTGTTCCCTGTAGACCACACTGTCAGCGGTGGTTGTAGATCGGTGTCTGATGGGAGTCATTGTTCCCTGTAGATCACACTGTCAGCGGTGGTTGTAGATCGGTGTCTGATGGGAGTCATTGTTCTCTGTAGATCACACTGTCAGCGGTGGTTGTAGATCGGTGTCTGATGGGAGTCATTGTTCCCTGTAGATCACACTGTCAGCGGTGGTTGTAGATCGGTGTCTGATGGGGGTCATTGTTCTCTGTAGATCACACTGTCAGCGGTGGTTGTAGATCGGTGTCTGATGGGAGTCATTGTTCCCTGTAGACCACACTGTCAGCGGTGGTTGTAGATCGGTGTCTGATGAGGGTCATTGTTCCCTGTAGATCACACTGTCAGCGGTGGTTGTAGATCGGTGTCTGATGGGGGTCATTGTTCTCTGTAGATCACACTGTCAGCGGTGGTTGTAGATCGGTGTCTGATGGGAGTCATTGTTCCCTGTAGATCACACTGTCAGCGGTGGTTGTAGATCGGTGTCTGATGGGGGTCATTGTTCTCTGTAGATCACACTGTCAGCGGTGGTTGTAGATCGGTGTCTGATGGGGGTCATTGTTCCCTGTAGATCACACTGTCAGCGGTGGTTGTAGATCGGTGTCTGATGGGGGTCATTGTTCCCTGTAGACCACACTGTCAGTGGTGGTTGTAGATCGGTGTCTGATGGGAGTCATTGTTCTCTGTAGATCACACTGTCAGCGGTGGTTGTAGATCGGTGTCTGATGGGGGTCATTGTTCCCTGTAGACCACACTGTCAGTGGTGGTTGTAGATCGGTGTCTGATGGGAGTCATTGTTCTCTGTAGATCACACTGTCAGCGGTGGTTGTAGATCGGTGTCTGATGGGGGTCATTGTTCCCTGTAGACCACACTGTCAGCGGTGGTTGTAGATCGGTATCTGATGGGGGTCATTGTTCCCTGTAGATCACACTGTCAGCGGTGGTTGTAGATCGGTGTCTGATGGGAGTCATTGTTCCCTGTAGACCACACTGTCAGCGGTGGTTGTAGATCGGTGTCTGATGGGAGTCATTGTTCCCTGTAGACCACACTGTCAGCGGTGGTTGTAGATCGGTGTCTGATGGGAGTCATTGTTCCCTGTAGACCACACTGTCAGCGGTGGTTGTAGATCGGTGTCTGATGGGGGTCATTGTTCCCTGTAGACCACACTGTCAGTGGTGGTTGTAGATCGGTGTCTGATGGGGGTCATTGTTCTCTGTAGATCACACTGTCAGCGGTGGTTGTAGATCGGTGTCTGATGGGGGTCATTGTTCTCTGTAGACCACACTGTCAGCGGTGGTTGTAGATCGGTGTCTGATGGGAGTCATTGTTCCCTGTAGACCACACTGTCAGCGGTGGTTGTAGATCGGTGTCTGATGGGGGTCATTGTTCCCTGTAGACCACACTGTCAGCGGTGGTTGTAGATCGGTATCTGATGGGGGTCATTGTTCCCTGTAGATCACACTGTCAGCGGTGGTTGTAGATCGGTGTCTGATGGGGGTCATTGTTCTCTGTAGATCACACTGTCAGCGGTGGTTGTAGATCGGTGTCTGATGGGAGTCATTGTTCCCTGTAGATCACACTGTCAGCGGTGGTTGTAGATCGGTGTCTGATGGGGGTCATTGTTCCCTGTAGACCACACTGTCAGCGGTGGTTGTAGATCGGTGTCTGATGGGAGTCATTGTTCCCTGTAGATCACACTGTCAGCGGTGGTTGTAGTTAGGTGTCTGATGGGGGTCATTGTTCCCTGTAGATCACACTGTCAGCGGTGGTTGTAGATCGGTGTCTGATGGGAGTCATTGTTCCCTGTAGATCACACTGTCAGCGGTGGTTGTAGATCGGTGTCTGATGGGGGTCATTGTTCCCTGTAGACCACACTGTCAGCGGTGGTTGTAGATCGGTGTCTGATGGGAGTCATTGTTCCCTGTAGATCACACTGTCAGCGGTGGTTGTAGTTAGGTGTCTGATGGGGGTCATTGTTCCCTGTAGATCACACTGTCAGCGGTGGTTGTAGATCGGTGTCTGATGGGAGTCATTGTTCCCTGTAGATCACACTGTCAGCGGTGGTTGTAGATCGGTGTCTGATGGGAGTCATTGTTCCCTGTAGATCACACTGTCAGCGGTGGTTGTAGATCGGTGTCTGATGGGGGTCATTGTTCCCTGTAGACCACACTGTCAGCGGTGGTTGTAGATCGGTGTCTGATGGGAGTCATTGTTCCCTGTAGATCACACTGTCAGCGGTGGTTGTAGTTAGGTGTCTGATGGGGGTCATTGTTCCCTGTAGATCACACTGTCAGCGGTGGTTGTAGATCGGTGTCTGATGGGAGTCATTGTTCCCTGTAGATCACACTGTCAGCGGTGGTTGTAGATCGGTGTCTGATGGGAGTCATTGTTCCCTGTAGATCACACTGTCAGCGGTGGTTGTAGATTGGTATCTGATGGGAGTCATTGTTCCCTGTAGATCACACTGTCAGCGGTGGTTGTAGTTAGGTGTCTGATGGGAGTCATTGTTCCCTGTAGATCACACTGTCAGCGGTGGTTGTAGATCGGTGTCTGATGGGAGTCATTGTTCTCTGTAGATCACACTGTCAGCGGTGGTTGTAGATCGGTGTCTGATGGGGGTCATTGTTCTCTGTAGATCACACTGTCAGCGGTGGTTGTAGATCGGTATCTGATGGGGGTCATTGTTCCCTGTAGATCACACTGTCAGCGGTGGTTGTAGTTAGGTGTCTGATGGGAGTCATTGTTCCCTGTAGATCACACTGTCAGCGGTGGTTGTAGATCGGTGTCTGATGGGGGTCATTGTTCTCTGTAGATCACACTGTCAGCGGTGGTTGTAGATCGGTGTCTGATGGGGGTCATTGTTCTCTGTAGATCACACTGTCAGCGGTGGTTGTAGTTAGGTGTCTGATGGGAGTCATTGTTCCCTGTAGATCACACTGTCAGCGGTGGTTGTAGATCGGTATCTGATGGGGGTCATTGTTCCCTGTAGATCACACTGTCAGCGGTGGTTGTAGTTAGGTGTCTGATGGGGGTCATTGTTCCCTGTAGATCACACTGTCAGCGGTGGTTGTAGATCGGTGTCTGATGGGGGTCATTGTTCCCTGTAGACCACACTGTCAGCGGTGGTTGTAGATCGGTGTCTGATGGGAGTCATTGTTCCCTGTAGATCACACTGTCAGCGGTGGTTGTAGTTAGGTGTCTGATGGGAGTCATTGTTCCCTGTAGATCACACTGTCAGCGGTGGTTGTAGATCGGTGTCTGATGGGAGTCATTGTTCTCTGTAGATCACACTGTCAGCGGTGGTTGTAGATCGGTGTCTGATGGGAGTCATTGTTCCCTGTAG
Organism: Ranitomeya variabilis; assembly: GCF_051348905.1. Lineage (NCBI taxonomy): Eukaryota > Metazoa > Chordata > Amphibia > Anura > Dendrobatidae > Ranitomeya > Ranitomeya variabilis. The sequence continues at coordinate 246,677,403 of NC_135238.1, read as the reverse complement.
ACCACACTGTCAGCGGTGGTTGTAGATCGGTGTCTGATGGGAGTCATTGTTCTCTGTAGATCACACTGTCAGCGGTGGTTGTAGTTAGGTGTCTGATGGGGGTCATTGTTCCCTGTAGATCACACTGTCAGCGGTGGTTGTAGATCGGTGTCTGATGGGAGTCATTGTTCTCTGTAGATCACACTGTCAGTGGTGGTTGTAGATCGGTATCTGATGGGAGTCATTGTTCTCTGTAGATCACACTGTCAGCGGTGGTTGTAGATCGGTGTCTGATGGGAGTCATTGTTCTCTGTAGATCACACTGTCAGCGGTGGTTGTAGATCGGTGTCTGATGGGAGTCATTGTTCCCTGTAGACCACACTGTCAGCGGTGGTTGTAGATCGGTGTCTGATGGGAGTCATTGTTCTCTGTAGATCACACTGTCAGCGGTGGTTGTAGTTAGGTGTCTGATGGGGGTCATTGTTCCCTGTAGATCACACTGTCAGCGGTGGTTGTAGATCGGTGTCTGATGGGAGTCATTGTTCTCTGTAGATCACACTGTCAGTGGTGGTTGTAGATCGGTATCTGATGGGGGTCATTGTTCTCTGTAGATCACACTGTCAGCGGTGGTTGTAGATCGGTATCTGATGGGAGTCATTGTTCTCTGTAGATCACACTGTCAGCGGTGGTTGTAGTTAGGTGTCTGATGGGGGTCATTGTTCCCTGTAGATCACACTGTCAGCGGTGGTTGTAGATCGGTGTCTGATGGGGGTCATTGTTCTCTGTAGATCACACTGTCAGCGGTGGTTGTAGTTAGGTGTCTGATGGGGGTCATTGTTCTCTGTAGATCACACTGTCAGCGGTGGTTGTAGATCGGTGTCTGATGGGGGTCATTGTTCTCTGTAGATCACACTGTCAGCGGTGGTTGTAGATCGGTGTCTGATGGGGGTCATTGTTCTCTGTAGATCACACTGTCAGCGGTGGTTGTAGATCGGTGTCTGATGGGAGTCATTGTTCTCTGTAGATCACACTGTCAGCGGTGGTTGTAGATCGGTGTCTGATGGGGGTCATTGTTCCCTGTAGATCACACTGTCAGCGGTGGTTGTAGATCGGTGTCTGATGGGAGTCATTGTTCCCTGTAGATCACACTGTCAGCGGTGGTTGTAGATCGGTGTCTGATGGGAGTCATTGTTCCCTGTAGATCACACTGTCAGCGGTGGTTGTAGATCGGTGTCTGATGGGGGTCATTGTTCCCTGTAGATCACACTGTCAGCGGTGGTTGTAGTTAGGTGTCTGATGGGAGTCATTGTTCCCTGTAGATCACACTGTCAGCGGTGGTTGTAGATCGGTGTCTGATGGGAGTCATTGTTCTCTGTAGATCACACTGTCAGTGGTGGTTGTAGATCGGTGTCTGATGGGGGTCATTGTTCCCTGTAGACCACACTGTCAGCGGTGGTTGTAGATCGGTGTCTGATGGGAGTCATTGTTCCCTGTAGATCACACTGTCAGCGGTGGTTGTAGATCGGTGTCTGATGGGAGTCATTGTTCCCTGTAGATCACACTGTCAGCGGTGGTTGTAGATCGGTGTCTGATGGGGGTCATTGTTCCCTGTAGATCACACTGTCAGCGGTGGTTGTAGATCGGTGTCTGATGGGAGTCATTGTTCTCTGTAGATCACACTGTCAGCGGTGGTTGTAGTTAGGTGTCTGATGGGAGTCATTGTTCTCTGTAGATCACACTGTCAGCGGTGGTTGTAGATCGGTGTCTGATGGGAGTCATTGTTCTCTGTAGATCACACTGTCAGTGGTGGTTGTAGATCGGTGTCTGATGGGGGTCATTGTTCTCTGTAGATCACACTGTCAGCGGTGGTTGTAGATCGGTGTCTGATGGGAGTCATTGTTCCCTGTAGACCACACTGTCATCGGTGGTTGTAGATCGGTATCTGATGGGGGTCATTGTTCCCTGTAGATCACACTGTCAGCGGTGGTTGTAGATCGGTGTCTGATGGGAGTCATTGTTCTCTGTAGATCACACTGTCAGCGGTGGTTGTAGATCGGTGTCTGATGGGAGTCATTGTTCTCTGTAGATCACACTGTCAGCGGTGGTTGTAGATCGGTGTCTGATGGGGGTCATTGTTCCCTGTAGATCACACTGTCAGCGGTGGTTGTAGATCGGTGTCTGATGGGAGTCATTGTTCCCTGTAGATCACACTGTCAGCGGTGGTTGTAGATCGGTGTCTGATGGGAGTCATTGTTCTCTGTAGATCACACTGTCAGCGGTGGTTGTAGATCGGTGTCTGATGGGAGTCATTGTTCTCTGTAGATCACACTGTCAGCGGTGGTTGTAGATCGGTGTCTGATGGGGGTCATTGTTCTCTGTAGATCACACTGTCAGCGGTGGTTGTAGATCGGTGTCTGATGGGGGTCATTGTTCCCTGTAGATCACACTGTCAGCGGTGGTTGTAGATCGGTGTCTGATGGGGGTCATTGTTCCCTGTAGACCACACTGTCAGCGGTGGTTGTAGATCGGTGTCTGATGGGAGTCATTGTTCTCTGTAGATCACACTGTCAGTGGTGGTTGTAGATCGGTGTCTGATGGGGGTCATTGTTCTCTGTAAATCACACTGTCAGCGGTGGTTGTAGATCGGTGTCTGATGGGGGTCATTGTTCTCTGTAGATCACACTGTCAGCGGTGGTTGTAGATCGGTGTCTGATGGGAGTCATTGCTCCCTGTAGATCACACTGTCAGCGGTGGTTGTAGATCGGTGTCTGATGGGAGTCATTGTTCCCTGTAGATCACACTGTCAGCGGTGGTTGTAGATCGGTGTCTGATGGGGGTCATTGTTCCCTGTAGACCACACTGTCAGCGGTGGTTGTAGATCAGTATCTGATGGGAGTCATTGTTCTCTGTAGATCACACTGTCAGCGGTGGTTGTAGATCGGTGTCTGATGGGAGTCATTGTTCTCTGTAGATCACACTGTCAGTGGTGGTTGTAGATCGGTGTCTGATGGGGGTCATTGTTCTCTGTAAATCACACTGTCAGCGGTGGTTGTAGATCGGTGTCTGATGGGGGTCATTGTTCTCTGTAGATCACACTGTCAGCGGTGGTTGTAGATCGGTGTCTGATGGGGGTCATTGTTCCCTGTAGACCACACTGTCAGCGGTGGTTGTAGATCTGTGTCTGATGGGGGTCATTGTTCCCTGTAGATCACACTGTCAGCGGTGGTTGTAGATCGGTGTCTGATGGGAGTCATTGTTCCCTGTAGACCACACTGTCAGCGGTGGTTGTAGATCGGTATCTGATGGGGGTCATTGTTCCCTGTAGATCACACTGTCAGCGGTGGTTGTAGATCGTTATCTGATGGGGGTCATTGTTCCCTGTAGATCACACTGTCAGCGGTGGTTGTAGATCGGTGTCTGATGGGAGTCATTGTTCCCTGTAGATCACACTGTCAGCGGTGGTTGTAGATCGGTGTCTGATGGGGGTCATTGTTCCCTGTAGACCACACTGTCAGCGGTGGTTGTAGATCGGTGTCTGATGGGAGTCATTGTTCCCTGTAGATCACACTGTCAGCGGTGGTTGTAGATCGGTGTCTGATGGGGGTCATTGTTCCCTGTAGACCACACAGTCAGCGGTGGTTGTAGATCGGTGTCTGATGGGGGTCATTGTTCCCTGTAGATCACACTGTCAGCGGTGGTTGTAGATCTGTGTCTGATGGGGGTCATTGTTCTCTGTAGACCACACTGTCAGCGGTGGTTGTAGATCGGTGTCTGATGGGGGTCATTGTTCTCTGTAGATCACACTGTCAGCGGTGGTTGTAGATCGGTGTCTGATGGGAGTCATTGTTCTCTGTAGATCACACTGTCAGCGGTGGTTGTAGACCGGTGTCTGATGGGGGTCATTGTTCTCTGTAGATCACACTGTCAACGGTGGTTGTAGATCTGTGTCTGATGGGGGTCATTGTTCCCTGTAGATCACAATGTCAGCGGTGGTTGTAGATCGGTGTCTGATGGGGGTCATTGTTCCCTGTAGATCACACTGTCAGCGGTGGTTGTAGATCGGTGTCTGATGGGGGTCATTGTTCTCTGTAGATCACACTGTCAGCGGTGGTTGTAGATCGGTGTCTGATGGGGGTCATTGTTCCCTGTAGATCACACTGTCAGCGGTGGTTGTAGATCGGTGTCTGATGGGGGTCATTGTTCCCTGTAGACCACACTGTCAGTGGTGGTTGTAGATCGGTGTCTGATGGGGGTCATTGTTCTCTGTACATCACACTGTCAGCGGTGGTTGTAGATCGGTGTCTGATGGGGGTCATTGTTCCCTGTAGACCACACTGTCAGCGGTGGTTGTAGATCGGTGTCTGATGGGGGTCATTGTTCCCTGTAGATCACACTGTCAGCGGTGGTTGTAGATCGGTATCTGATGGGGGTCATTGTTCCCTGTAGATCACACTGTCAGCGGTGGTTGTAGATCGGTATCTGATGGGAGTCATTGTTCCCTGTAGATCACACTGTCAGCGGTGGTTGTAGATCGGTGTCTGATGGGGGTCATTGTTCTCTGTAGATCACACTGTCAGCGGTGGTTGTAGATCGGTGTCTGATGGGGGTCATTGTTCCCTGTAGATCACACTGTCAGCGGTGGTTGTAGATCGGTGTCTGATGGGAGTCATTGTTCTCTGTAGATCACACTGTCAGCGGTGGTTGTAGATCGGTGTCTGATGGGGTCATTGTTCTCTGTAGATCACACTGTCAGCGGTGGTTGTAGATCTGTGTCTGGTGGTTGTAGATCGGTGTCTGATGGGGGTCATTGTTCCCTGTAGATCACACTGTCAGCGGTGGTTGTAGATCGGTGTCTGATGGGAGTCATTGTTCTCTGTAGATCACACTGTCAGCGGTGGTTGTAGATCGGTATCTGATGGGGGTCATTGTTCCCTGTAGATCACACTGTCAGCGGTGGTTGTAGATCGGTGTCTGATGGGGGTCATTGTTCCCTGTAGATCACACTGTCAGCGGTGGTTGTAGGTCAGTATCTGATGGGGGTCATTGTTCCCTGTAGATCACACTGTCAGCGGTGGTTGTAGATCGGTGTCTGATGGGAGTCATTGTTCTCTGTAGATCACACTGTCAGCGGTGGTTGTAGATCGGTGTCTGATGGGGGTCATTGTTCTCTGTAGATCACACTGTCAGCGGTGGTTGTAGATCGGTGTCTGATGGGGGTCATTGTTCCCTGTAGATCACACTGTCAGCGGTGGTTGTAGATCGGTGTCTGATGGGGGTAATTGTTCCCTGTAGATCACACTGTCAGCGGTGGTTGTAGATCGGTATCTGATGGGGGTCATTGTTCCCTGTAGATCACACTGTCAGCGGTGGTTGTAGATCGGTGTCTGATGGGGGTAATTGTTCCCTGTAGATCACACTGTCAGCGGTGGTTGTAGATCGGTATCTGATGGGGGTCATTGTTCCCTGTAGATCACACTGTCAGCGGTGGTTGTAGATCGGTATCTGATGGGGGTCATTGTTCCCTGTAGATCACACTGTCAGCGGTGGTTGTAGGTCAGTATCTGATGGGGGTCATTGTTCCCTGTAGATCACACTGTCAGCGGTGGTTGTAGATCGGTGTCTGATGGGGGTCATTGTTCCCTGTAGATCACACTGTCAGCGGTGGTTGTAGATCGGTGTCTGATGGGAGTCATTGTTCTCTGTAGATCACACTGTCAGCGGTGGTTGTAGATCGGTGTCTGATGGGAGTCATTGTTCCCTGTAGATCACACTGTCAGCGGTGGTTGTAGATCGGTGTCTGATGGGGGTCATTGTTCCCTGTAGATCACACTGTCAGCGGTGGTTGTAGTTAGGTGTCTGATGGGGGTCATTGTTCCCTGTAGATCACACTGTCAGCGGTGGTTGTAGATCGGTATCTGATGGGGGTCATTGTTCCCTGTAGACCACACTGTCAGCGGTGGTTGTAGATCGGTGTCTGATGGGAGTCATTGTTACCTGTAGATCACACTGTCAGCGGTGGTTGTAGATCGGTGTCTGATGGGAGTCATTGTTCTCTGTAGATCACACTGTCAGCGGTGGTTGTAGATCGGTGTCTGATGAGGGTCATTGTTCCCTGTAGATCACACTGTCAGCGGTGGTTGTAGATCGGTGTCTGATGGGGGTCATTGTTCTCTGTAGATCACACTGTCAGCGGTGGTTGTAGATCGGTGTCTGATGGGAGTCATTGTTCCCTGTAGATCACAATGTCAGCGGTGGTTGTAGATCGGTGTCTGATGGGGCTCATTGTTCCCTGTAGATCACACTGTCAGCGGTGGTTGTAGATCGGTGTCTGATGGGAGTCATTGTTCTCTGTAGATCACACTGTCAGCGGTGGTTGTAGATCGGTGTCTGATGGGGGTCATTGTTCTCTGTAGATCACACTGTCAGCGGTGGTTGTAGATCGGTGTCTGATGGGAGTCATTGTTCCCTGTAGATCACACTGTCAGCGGTGGTTGTAGATCGGTGTCTGATGGGAGTCATTGTTACCTGTAGATCACACTGTCAGCGGTGGTTGTAGATCGGTGTCTGATGGGAGTCATTGTTCTCTGTAGATCACACTGTCAGCGGTGGTTGTAGATCGGTGTCTGATGAGGGTCATTGTTCCCTGTAGATCACACTGTCAGCGGTGGTTGTAGATCGGTGTCTGATGGGAGTCATTGTTCCCTGTAGATCACACTGTCAGCGGTGGTTGTAGATCGGTGTCTGATGGGGGTCATTGTTCCCTGTAGATCACACTGTCAGCGGTGGTTGTAGATCGGTGTCTGATGGGAGTCATTGTTCCCTGTAGATCACACTGTCAGCGGTGGTTGTAGATCGGTGTCTGATGGGGCTCATTGTTCCCTGTAGACCACACTGTCAGCGGTGGTTGTAGATCGGTGTCTGATGGGGGTCATTGTTCCCTGTAGATCACACTGTCAGCGGTGGTTGTAGATCGGTGTCTGATGGGGGTCATTGTTCCCTGTAGATCACACTGTCAGCGGTGGTTGTAGTTAGGTGTCTGATGGGGGTCATTGTTCCCTGTAGATCACACTGTCAGCGGTGGTTGTAGATCGGTATCTGATGGGGGTCATTGTTCCCTGTAGATCACACTGTCAGCGGTGGTTGTAGATCGGTGTCTGATGGGGGTCATTGTTCCCTGTAGATCACACTGTCAGCGGTGGTTGTAGATCGGTGTCTGATGGGAGTCATTGTTCCCTGTAGATCACACTGTCAGCGGTGGTTGTAGATCGGTGTCTGATGGGGCTCATTGTTCCCTGTAGACCACACTGTCAGCGGTGGTTGTAGATCGGTGTCTGATGGGGGTCATTGTTCCCTGTAGATCACACTGTCAGCGGTGGTTGTAGATCGTTATCTGATGGGGGTCATTGTTCCCTGTAGATCACACTGTCAGCGGTGGTTGTAGATCGGTATCTGATGGGGGTCATTGTTCCCTGTAGATCACACTGTCAGCGGTGGTTGTAGATCGGTGTCTGATGGGGGTCATTGTTCTCTGTAGATCACACTGTCAGCGGTGGTTGTAGATCTGTGTCTGATGGGAGTCATTGTTCTCTGTAGATCACACTGTCAGCGGTGGTTGTAGATCGGTGTCTGATGGGGGTCATTGTTCTCTGTAGATCACACTGTCAGCGGTGGTTGTAGATCTGTGTCTGATGGGGGTCATTGTTCCCTGTAGATCACACTGTCAGCGGTGGTTGTAGATCGGTGTCTGATGGGAGTCATTGTTCTCTGTAGATCACACTGTCAGCGGTGGTTGTAGATCGGTGTCTGATGGGGGTCATTGTTCCCTGTAGATCACACTGTCAGCGGTGGTTGTAGATCGGTGTCTGATGGGGGTCATTGTTCTCTGTAGATCACACTGTCAGCGGTGGTTGTAGATCGGTGTCTGATGGGGGTCATTGTTCCCTGTAGATCACACTGTCAGCGGTGGTTGTAGATCGGTGTCTGATGGGGGTCATTGTTCACTGTAGATCACACTGTCAGCGGTGGTTGTAGATCGGTGTCTGATGGGAGTCATTGTTCTCTGTAGATCACACTGTCAGCGGTGGTTGTAGATCTGTGTCTGATGGGAGTAATTGTTCCCTGTAGACCACACTGTCAGCGGTGGTTGTAGATCGGTGTCTGATGGGGGTCATTGTTCCCTGTAGATCACACTGTCAGCGGTGGTTGTAGATCGGTGTCTGATGGGGGTCATTGTTCACTGTAGATCACACTGTCAGCGGTGGTTGTAGATCGGTGTCTGATGGGGGTCATTGTTCCCTGTAGATCACACTGTCAGCGGTGGTTGTAGATCGGTGTCTGATGGGGGTCATTGTTCCCTGTAGATCACACTGTCAGCGGTGGTTGTAGATCGGTGTCTGATGGGGGTCATTGTTCACTGTAGATCACACTGTCAGCGGTGGTTGTAGATCGGTGTCTGATGGGAGTCATTGTTCTCTGTAGATCACACTGTCAGCGGTGGTTGTAGATCGGTGTCTGATGGGAGTCATTGTTCCCTGTAGATCACACTGTCAGCGGTGGTTGTAGATCGGTGTCTGATGGGGGTCATTGTTCCCTGTAGATCACACTGTCAGTGTTGGTTGTAGATCGGTATCTGATGGGGGTCATTGTTCCCTGTAGATCACACTGTCAGCGGTGGTTGTAGATCTGTGTCTGATGGGGGTCATTGTTCCCTGTAGACCACACTGTCAGCGGTGGTTGTAGATCGGTATCTGATGGGGGTCATTGTTCCCTGTAGACCACACTGTCAGCGGTGGTTGTAGATCGGTGTCTGATGGGAGTCATTGTTCCCTGTAGATCACACTGTCAGCGGTGGTTGTAGATCGGTGTCTGATGGGAGTCATTGTTCCCTGTAGATCACACTGTCAGCGGTGGTTGTAGATCGGTGTCTGATGGGAGTCATTGTTCTCTGTAGATCACACTGTCAGCGGTGGTTGTAGATCGGTGTCTGATGGGGTCATTGTTCCCTGTAGATCACACTGTCAGTGGTGGTTGTAGATCGGTGTCTGATGGGGGTCATTGTTCCCTGTAGATCACACTGTCAGCGGTGGTTGTAGTTAGGTGTCTGATGGGGGTCATTGTTCCCTGTAGATCACACTGTCAGCGGTGGTTGTAGATCGGTGTCTGATGGGGGTCATTGTTCCCTGTAGATCACACTGTCAGCGGTGGTTGTAGATCGGTGTCTGATGGGAGTCATTGTTCTCTGTAGATCACACTGTCAGCGGTGGTTGTAGATCTGTGTCTGATGGGGGTCATTGTTCCCTGTAGATCACACTGTCAGCGGTGGTTGTAGATCGGTGTCTGATGGGGGTCATTGTTCTCTGTAGATCACACTGTCAGCGGTGGTTGTAGATCTGTGTCTGATGGGGGTCATTGTTCCCTGTAGATCACACTGTCAGCGGTGGTTGTAGATCGGTATCTGATGGGAGTCATTGTTCCCTGTAGATCACACTGTCAGCGGTGGTTGTAGATCTGTGTCTGATGGGGGTCATTGTTCCCTGTAGATCACACTGTCAGCGGTGGTTGTAGATCGGTGTCTGATGGGGGTCATTGTTCTCTGTAGATCACACTGTCAGCGGTGGTTGTAGATCTGTGTCTGATGGGGGTCATTGTTCCCTGTAGATCACACTGTCAGCGGTGGTTGTAGATCGGTGTCTGATGGGAGTCATTGTTCCCTGTAGATCACACTGTCAGCGGTGGTTGTAGATCGGTGTCTGATGGGGGTCATTGTTCCCTGTAGATCACACTGTCAGCGGTGGTTGTAGATCGGTATCTGATGGGGGTCATTGTTCCCTGTAGATCACACTGTCAGCGGTGGTTGTAGATCGGTATCTGATGGGAGTCATTGTTCCCTGTAGATCACACTGTCAGCGGTGGTTGTAGATCGGTGTCTGATGGGAGTCATTGTTCCCTGTAGATCACACTGTCAGCGGTGGTTGTAGATCGGTGTCTGATGGGGGTCATTGTTCCCTGTAGATCACACTGTCAGCGGTGGTTGTAGATCGGTATCTGATGGGAGTCATTGTTCTCTGTAGATCACACTGTCAGCGGTGGTTGTAGATCTGTGTCTGATGGGGGTCATTGTTCTCTGTAGACCACACTGTCAGCGGTGGTTGTAGATCGGTGTCTGATGGGGGTAATTGTTCTCTGTAGATCACACTGTCAGCGGTGGTTGTAGATCGGTATCTGATGGGAGTCATTGTTCCCTGTAGATCACACTGTCAGCGGTGGTTGTAGATCGGTGTCTGATGGGAGTCATTGTTCCCTGTAGATCACACTGTCAGCGGTGGTTGTAGATCGGTGTCTGATGGGGGTCATTGTTCCCTGTAGATCACACTGTCAGCGGTGGTTGTAGATCGGTATCTGATGGGAGTCATTGTTCCCTGTAGATCACACTGTCAGCGGTGGTTGTAGATCTGTGTCTGATGGGGGTCATTGTTCCCTGTAGATCACACTGTCAGCGGTGGTTGTAGATCGGTGTCTGATGGGAGTCATTGTTCCCTGTAGATCACACTGTCAGCGGTGGTTGTAGATCGGTGTCTGATGGGGGTCATTGTTCTCTGTAGATCACACTGTCAGCGGTGGTTGTAGATCGGTGTCTGATGGGGGTCATTGTTCTCTGTAGATCACACTGTCAGCGGTGGTTGTAGATCGGTGTCTGATGGGAGTCATTGTTCCCTGTAGATCACACTGTCAGCGGTGGTTGTAGATCGGTGTCTGATGGGGGTAATTGTTCCCTGTAGATCACACTGTCAGCGGTGGTTGTAGATCGGTGTCTGATGGGAGTCATTGTTCCCTGTAGATCACACTGTCAGCGGTGGTTGTAGATCGGTATCTGATGGGGGTCATTGTTCCCTGTAGATCACACTGTCAGCGGTGGTTGTAGGTCAGTATCTGATGGGGGTCATTGTTCCCTGTAGATCACACTGTCAGCGGTGGTTGTAGATCGGTGTCTGATGGGAGTCATTGTTCTCTGTAGATCACACTGTCAGCGGTGGTTGTAGATCGGTGTCTGATGGGGGTCATTGTTCCCTGTAGATCACACTGTCAGCGGTGGTTGTAGATCGGTGTCTGATGGGAGTCATTGTTCCCTGTAGATCACACTGTCAGCGGTGGTTGTAGATCGGTGTCTGATGGGAGTCATTGTTCTCTGTAGATCACACTGTCAGCGGTGGTTGTAGATCTGTGTCTGATGGGAGTCATTGTTCTCTGTAGATCACACTGTCAGCGGTGGTTGTAGATCGGTGTCTGATGGGGGTCATTGTTCCCTGTAGACCACACTGTCAGCGGTGGTTGTAGATCGGTGTCTGATGGGGGTCATTGTTCTCTGTAGATCACACTGTCAGCGGTGGTTGTAGATCTGTGTCTGATGGGAGTCATTGTTCTCTGTAGATCACACTGTCAGTGGTGGTTGTAGATCGGTATCTGATGGTGGTCATTGTTCCCTGTAGATCACACTGTCAGCGGTGGTTGTAGATCGGTGTCTGATGGGAGTCATTGTTCTCTGTAGATCACACTGTCAGCGGTGGTTGTAGATCGGTGTCTGATGGGAGTCATTGTTCTCTGTAGATCACACTGTCAGCGGTGGTTGTAGATCGGTGTCTGATGGGAGTCATTGTTCCCTGTAGATCACACTGTCAGCGGTGGTTGTAGATCGGTGTCTGATGGGGGTCATTGTTCTCTGTAGATCACACTGTCAGCGGTGGTTGTAGATCGGTGTCTGATGGGGGTCATTGTTCCCTGTAGATCACACTGTCAGCGGTGGTTGTAGATCGGTGTCTGATGGGGGTCATTGTTCCCTGTAGATCACACTGTCAGCGGTGGTTGTAGATCGGTGTCTGATGGGGGTCATTGTTCCCTGTAGATCACACTGTCAGCGGTGGTTGTAGATCGGTGTCTGATGGGAGTCATTGTTCCCTGTAGATCACACTGTCAGCGGTGGTTGTAGATCGGTGTCTGATGGGGGTCATTGTTCCCTGTAGATCACACTGTCAGCGGTGGTTGTAGATCGGTGTCTGATGGGAGTCATTGTTCCCTGTAGATCACACTGTCAGCGGTGGTTGTAGATCGGTGTCTGATGGGGGTCATTGTTCCCTGTAGATCACACTGTCAGCGGTGGTTGTAGATCGGTGTCTGATGGGAGTCATTGTTCCCTGTAGATCACACTGTCAGCGGTGGTTGTAGATCAGTATCTGATGGGGGTCATTGTTCCCTGTAGATCACACTGTCAGCGGTGGTTGTAGAACAGTATCTGATGGGAGTCATTGTTCTCTGTAGATCACACTGTCAGCGGTGGTTGTAGATCGGTGTCTGATGGGAGACATTGTTCCCTGTAGATCACACTGTCAGCGGTGGTTGTAGATCGGTGTCTGATGGGGGTCATTGTTCCCTGTAGATCACACTGTCAGCGGTGGTTGTAGATCGGTATCTGATGGGGGTCATTGTTCCCTGTAGATCACACTGTCAGCGGTGGTTGTAGATCGGTGTCTGATGGGGGTCATTGTTCTCTGTAGATCACACTGTCAGCGGTGGTTGTAGATCGGTGTCTGATGGGGGTCATTGTTCCCTGTAGATCACACTGTCAGCGGTGGTTGTAGATCGGTGTCTGATGGGAGTCATTGTTCCCTGTAGATCACACTGTCAGTGGTGGTTGTAGATCGGTATCTGATGGGGGTCATTGTTCCCTGTAGATCACACTGTCAGCGGTGGTTGTAGATCGGTGTCTGATGGGAGTCATTGTTCCCTGTAGATCACACTGTCAGTGGTGGTTGTAGATCGGTATCTGATGGGAGTCATTGTTCCCTGTAGATCACACTGTCAGCGGTGGTTGTAGATCGGTGTCTGATGGGGGTCATTGTTCCCTGTAGATCACACTGTCAGCGGTGGTTGTAGATCGGTGTCTGATGGGGGTCATTGTTCCCTGTAGATCACACTGTCAGCGGTGGTTGTAGATCGGTATCTGATGGGAGTCATTGTTCCCTGTAGATCACACTGTCAGCGGTGGTTGTAGATCGGTGTCTGATGGGAGTCATTGTTCTCTGTAGATCACACTGTCAGCGGTGGTTGTAGATCGGTGTCTGATGGGGGTCATTGTTCTCTGTAGATCACACTGTCAGCGGTGGTTGTAGATCGGTGTCTGATGAGGGTCATTGTTCCCTGTAGATCACACTGTCAGCGGTGGTTGTAGATCGGTGTCTGATGAGGGTCATTGTTCCCTGTAGATCACACTGTCAGCGGTGGTTGTAGATCGGTGTCTGATGGGAGTCATTGTTCCCTGTAGACCACACTGTCAGCGGTGGTTGTAGATCGGTGTCTGATGGGAGTCATTGTTCCCTGTAGACCACACTGTCAGCGGTGGTTGTAGATCGGTGTCTGATGGGAGTCATTGTTCTCTGTAGATCACACTGTCAGCGGTGGTTGTAGATCGGTGTCTGATGGGGGTCATTGTTCCCTGTAGATCACACTGTCAGCGGTGGTTGTAGATCGGTGTCTGATGGGGGTCATTGTTCTCTGTAGATCACACTGTCAGCGGTGGTTGTAGATCAGTATCTGATGGGAGTCATTGTTCCCTGTAGATCACACTGTCAGCGGTGGTTGTAGATCGGTGTCTGATGGGAGTCATTGTTCCCTGTAGATCACACTGTCAGCGGTGGTTGTAGATCGGTGTCTGATGGGGGTCATTGTTCCCTGTAGACCACACTGTCAGCGGTGGTTGTAGATCGGTGTCTGATGGGAGTCATTGTTCTCTGTAGATCACACTGTCAGCGGTGGTTGTAGTTAGGTGTCTGATGGGGGTCATTGTTCTCTGTAGACCACACTGTCAGCGGTGGTTGTAGATCGGTGTCTGATGGGAGTCATTGTTCCCTGTAGATCACACTGTCAGCGGTGGTTGTAGATCGGTGTCTGATGGGGGTCATTGTTCCCTGTAGACCACACTGTCAGCGGTGGTTGTAGATCGGTGTCTGATGGGAGTCATTGTTCTCTGTAGATCACACTGTCAGCGGTGGTTGTAGATCGGTGTCTGATGGGGGTCATTGTTCCCTGTAGATCACACTGTCAGCGGTGGTTGTAGATCGGTGTCTGATGGGGGTCATTGTTCTCTGTAGATCACACTGTCAGCGGTGGTTGTAGATCGGTATCTGATGGGAGTCATTGTTCTCTGTAGATCACACTGTCAGCGGTGGTTGTAGATCGGTGTCTGATGGGAGTCATTGTTCTCTGTAGATCACACTGTCAGCGGTGGTTGTAGATCGGTGTCTGATGGGAGTCATTGTTCCCTGTAGATCACACTGTCAGCGGTGGTTGTAGATCGGTGTCTGATGGGGGTCATTGTTCCCTGTAGATCACACTGTCAGCGGTGGTTGTAGATCGGTGTCTGATGGGGGTCATTGTTCTCTGTAGATCACACTGTCAGCGGTGGTTGTAGATCTGTGTCTGATGGGGGTCATTGTTCCCTGTAGACCACACTGTCAGCGGTGGTTGTAGATCGGTGTCTGATGGGGGTCATTGTTCTCTGTAGATCACACTGTCAGCGGTGGTTGTAGATCGGTGTCTGATGGGAGTCATTGTTCCCTGTAGATCACACTGTCAGCGGTGGTTGTAGATCAGTGTCTGATGGGAGTCATTGTTCCCTGTAGACCACACTGTCAGCGGTGGTTGTAGATCGGTGTCTGATGGGAGTCATTGTTCCCTGTAGACCACACTGTCAGCGGTGGTTGTAGATCGGTGTCTGATGGGGGTCATTGTTACCTGTAGACCACACTGTCAGCGGTGGTTGTAGATCGTTATCTGATGGGGGTCATTGTTCCCTGTAGACCACACTGTCAGCGGTGGTTGTAGATCGGTGTCTGATGGGAGTCATTGTTCTCTGTAGATCACACTGTCAGCGGTGGTTGTAGATCGGTGTCTGATGGGAGTCATTGTTCCCTGTAGACCACACTGTCAGCGGTGGTTGTAGATCGGTGTCTGATGGGGGTCATTGTTCTCTGTAGATCACACTGTCAGCGGTGGTTGTAGATCGGTGTCTGATGGGAGTCATTGTTCCCTGTAGATCACACTGTCAGCGGTGGTTGTAGATCAGTGTCTGATGGGAGTCATTGTTCTCTGTAGATCACACTGTCAGCGGTGGTTGTAGATCGGTATCTGATGGGGGTCATTGTTCCCTGTAGATCACACTGTCAGCGGTGGTTGTAGATCGGTGTCTGATGGGGGTCATTGTTCTCTGTAGATCACACTGTCAGCGGTGGTTGTAGATCGGTGTCTGATGGGGGTCATTGTTCCCTGTAGATCACACTGTCAGCGGTGGTTGTAGATCGGTATCTGATGGGAGTCATTGTTCTCTGTAGATCACACTGTCAGCGGTGGTTGTAGATCGGTGTCTGATGGGAGTCATTGTTCTCTGTTGATCACACTGTCAGCGGTGGTTGTAGATCGGTGTCTGATGGGAGTCATTGTTCTCTGTAGATCACACTGTCAGCGGTGGTTGTAGATCGGTGTCTGATGGGAGTCATTGTTCCCTGTAGATCACACTGTCAGCGGTGGTTGTAGATCGGTGTCTGATGGGAGTCATTGTTCCCTGTAGATCACACTGTCAGCGGTGGTTGTAGATCGGTGTCTGATGGGGGTCATTGTTCTCTGTAGATCACACTGTCAGCGGTGGTTGTAGATCGGTGTCTGATGGGAGTCATTGTTCCCTGTAGATCACACTGTCAGCGGTGGTTGTAGATCAGTGTCTGATGGGAGTCATTGTTCTCTGTAGATCACACTGTCAGCGGTGGTTGTAGATCGGTATCTGATGGGGGTCATTGTTCCCTGTAGACCACACTGTCAGCGGTGGTTGTAGATCGGTATCTGATGGGAGTCATTGTTCTCTGTAGATCACACTGTCAGCGGTGGTTGTAGATCGGTATCTGATGGGAGTCATTGTTCCCTGTAGATCACACTGTCAGCGGTGGTTGTAGATCAGTGTCTGATGGGGGTCATTGTTCTCTGTAGATCACACTGTCAGCGGTGGTTGTAGATCGGTGTCTGATGGGGGTCATTGTTCCCTGTAGATCACACTGTCAGCGGTGGTTGTAGATCGGTGTCTGATGGGATTCATTGTTCCCTGTAGATCACACTGTCAGTGGTGGTTGTAGATCGGTGTCTGATGGGGGTCATTGTTCCCTGTAGACCACACTGTCAGCGGTGGTTGTAGATCGGTGTCTGATGGGGGTCATTGTTCTCTGTAGATCACACTGTCAGCGGTGGTTGTAGATCGGTGTCTGATGGGGGTCATTGTTCTCTGTAGATCACACTGTCAGCGGTGGTTGTAGATCGTTATCTGATGGGGGTCATTGTTCCCTGTAGACCACACTGTCAGCGGTGGTTGTAGATCGGTGTCTGATGGGGGTCATTGTTCCCTGTAGATCACACTGTCAGCGGTGGTTGTAGATCGGTGTCTGATGGGGGTCATTGTTCCCTGTAGACCACACTGTCAGCGGTGGTTGTAGATCGGTGTCTGATGGGGGTCATTGTTCCCTGTAGATCACACTGTCAGCGGTGGTTGTAGATCGGTGTCTGATGGGGGTCATTGTTCCCTGTAGACCACACTGTCAGCGGTGGTTGTAGATCGTTATCTGATGGGGGTCATTGTTCCCTGTAGACCACACTGTCAGCGGTGGTTGTAGATCGGTGTCTGATGGGAGTCATTGTTCTCTGTAGATCACATTGTCAGCGGTGGTTGTAGATCGGTGTCTGATGGGAGTCATTGTTCCCTGTAGATCACACTGTCAGCGGTGGTTGTAGATCGGTGTCTGATGGGAGTCATTGTTCCCTGTAGATCACACTGTCAGCGGTGGTTGTAGATCGGTGTCTGATGGGAGTCATTGTTCCCTGTAGATCACACTGTCAGCGGTGGTTGTAGATCGGTGTCTGATGGGGGTCATTGTTCCCTGTAGATCACACTGTCAGCGGTGGTTGTAGATCGGTGTCTGATGGGAGTCATTGTTCCCTGTAGACCACACTGTCAGCGGTGGTTGTAGATCGGTGTCTGATGGGGGTCATTGTTCCCTGTAGACCACACTGTCAGCGGTGGTTGTAGATCGGTGTCTGATGGGAGTCATTGTTCTCTGTAGACCACACTGTCAGCGGTGGTTGTAGATCGGTATCTGATGGGAGTCATTGTTCTCTGTAGATCACACTGTCAGCGGTGGTTGTAGATCGGTGTCTGATGGGGCTCATTGTTCCCTGTAGACCACACTGTCAGCGGTGGTTGTAGATCGGTGTCTGATGGGGCTCATTGTTCTCTGTAGATCACACTGTCAGCGGTGGTTGTAGATCGGTGTCTGATGGGGCTCATTGTTCCCTGTAGACCACACTGTCAGCGGTGGTTGTAGATCGGTATCTGATGGGGGTCATTGTTCCCTGTAGACCACACTGTCAGCGGTGGTTGTAGATCGGTATCTGATGGGGTCATTGTTCCCTGTAGATCACACTGTCAGCGGTGGTTGTAGATCGGTGTCTGATGGGGCTCATTGTTCCCTGTAGACCACACTGTCAGCGGTGGTTGTAGATCGGTATCTGATGGGAGTCATTGTTTTCTGTAGACCACACTGTCAGCGGTGGTTGTAGATCGGTGTCTGATGGGGCTCATTGTTCCCTGTAGACCACACTGTCAGCGGTGGTTGTAGATCGGTATCTGATGGGGGTCATTGTTCCCTGTAGACCACACTGTCAGCGGTGGTTGTAGATCGGTATCTGATGGGGTCATTGTTCTCTGTAGATCACACTGTCAGCGGTGGTTGTAGATCGGTGTCTGATGGGAGTCATTGTTCTCTGTAGATCACACTGTCAGCGGTGGTTGTAGATCGGTGTCTGATGGGAGTCATTGTTCCCTGTAGATCACAATGTCAGCGGTGGTTGTAGATCGGTGTCTGATGGGAGTCATTGTTCCCTGTAGATCACACTGTCAGCGGTGGTTGTAGATCGGTGTCTGATGGGGGTCATTGTTCCCTGTAGATCACACTGTCAGCGGTGGTTGTAGATCGGTATCTGATGGGGGTCATTGTTCCCTGTAGACCACACTGTCAGCGGTGGTTGTAGATCGGTATCTGATGGGGTCATTGTTCTCTGTAGATCACACTGTCAGCGGTGGTTGTAGATCGGTGTCTGATGGGAGTCATTGTTCTCTGTAGATCACACTGTCAGCGGTGGTTGTAGATCGGTGTCTGATGGGAGTCATTGTTCCCTGTAGATCACAATGTCAGCGGTGGTTGTAGATCGGTGTCTGATGGGAGTCATTGTTCCCTGTAGATCACACTGTCAGCGGTGGTTGTAGATCGGTGTCTGATGGGAGTCATTGTTCCCTGTAGATCACAATGTCAGCGGTGGTTGTAGATCGGTGTCTGATGGGAGTCATTGTTCCCTGTAGATCACACTGTCAGCGGTGGTTGTAGATCGGTGTCTGATGGGGGTCATTGTTCCCTGTAGATCACACTGTCAGCGGTGGTTGTAGATCGGTATCTGATGGGGGTCATTGTTCCCTGTAGACCACACTGTCAGCGGTGGTTGTAGATCGGTATCTGATGGGGTCATTGTTCTCTGTAGATCACACTGTCAGCGGTGGTTGTAGATCGGTGTCTGATGGGAGTCATTGTTCTCTGTAGATCACACTGTCAGCGGTGGTTGTAGATCGGTGTCTGATGGGAGTCATTGTTCCCTGTAGATCACAATGTCAGCGGTGGTTGTAGATCGGTGTCTGATGGGAGTCATTGTTCCCTGTAGATCACACTGTCAGCGGTGGTTGTAGATCGGTACCGCGTTTCTATGTCATCTTGCGGTGCTGTGTACAGGGGTCTCAGTGTCCCCCTTGGCTCGGCCATGTTACGGCAGGCTCTGTGGTTGCTGTGTCATCTTGCGGCACTGTGAACAGGGGTCCCGGTGGCCCCCTCGGCTCGGCCATGTTACGGCAGGCTCTGTGGTTGCTGTGTTGTCTTACGGCGCTGTGTACAGAGGTCCCGGCGGCCCCCTTGGCTCGGCCATGTTACGGCAGGCTCTGTGGTTGCTGTGTCATCTTGCAGCGCTGTGTACAGGGGTCCCGGTGGCCCCGTTGGCTCGGCCATGTTACGGCAGGCTCTGTGGTTGCTGTGTCGTCTTGCGGCACTGTGTACAGGGGTCCTGGTGGCACCCTCGGCTCGGCCATGTTACGCCAGGCTCTGTGGTTGCTGTGTTGTCTTGCGGCGCTGTGTACAGGGGTCCCGGCGGCCCCCTTGGCTCGGCCATGTTACGGCAGGCTCTGTGGTTGCTGTGTCATCTTGCAGCGCTGTGTACAGGGGTCCCGGTG
Source organism: Ranitomeya variabilis (assembly GCF_051348905.1). NCBI lineage: Eukaryota > Metazoa > Chordata > Amphibia > Anura > Dendrobatidae > Ranitomeya > Ranitomeya variabilis. The sequence continues at coordinate 246,658,067 of NC_135238.1, read as the reverse complement.
GCCCCCTTGGCTCGGCCATGTTACGGCAGGCTCTGTGGTTGCTGTGTCGTCTTGCGGCACTGTGTACAGGGGTCCCGGTGGCACCCTCGGCTCGGCCATGTTACGCCAGGCTCTGTGGTTGCTGTGTTGTCTTGCGGCGCTGTGTACAGAGGTCCCGGCGGCCCCCTTGGCTCGGCCATGTTACGCCAGGCTCTGTGGTTGCTGTGTTGTCTTGCGGTGCTGTGTACAGGGGTCTCAGTGTCCCCCTTGGCTCGGCCATATTACGGCAGGCTCTGTGGTTGCTGTGTTGTCTTGCGGCGCTGTGTACAGGGGTCTCAGTGTCCCCCTTGGCTCGGCCATATTACGGCAGGCTCTGTGGTTGCTGTGTTGTCTTGCGGTGCTGTGTACAGGGGTCCCGGTGGCCCCCTTGGCTCGGCCATGTCACGGCAGGCTCTGTGGTTGCTGTGTTGTCTTGCGGTGCTGTGTACAGGGGTCCCGGTGGCACCCTCGGCTCGGCCATGTTACGGCAGGCTCTGTGGTTGCTGTGTTGTCTTGCGGCACTGTGTACAGGGGTCTCAGTGTCCCCCTTGGCTCGGCCATATTACGGCAGGCTCTGTGGTTGCTGTGTTGTCTTGCGGCGCTGTGTACAGGGGTCTCAGTGTCCCCCTTGGCTCGGCCATATTACGGCAGGCTCTGTGGTTGCTGTGTTGTCTTGCGGCGCTGTGTACAGAGGTCCCGGTGGCCCCCTTGGCTCGGCCATGTTACGCCAGGCTCTGTGGTTGCTGTGTTGTCTTGCGGTGCTGTGTACAGGGGTCCCGGTGGCACCCTTGGCTCGGCCATGTTACGCCAGGCTCTGTGGTTGCTGTGTTGTCTTGCGGTGCTGTGTACAGGGGTCCCGGCGGCCCCCTTGGCTCGGCCATATTACGGCAGGCTCTGTGGTTGCTGTGTTGTCTTGCGGCGCTGTGTACAGGGGTCTCAGTGTCCCCCTTGGCTCGGCCATATTACGGCAGGCTCTGTGGTTGCTGTGTTGTCTTGCGGTGCTGTGTACAGGGGTCCCGGCGGCCCCCTCGGCTCAGTCACTTATCCTCATTACTGATCAGTAACAGAGATGAATGTGCTGTCAGTGACGCTTCGCGCGGCAGATTCGGAGCAGCAAGATGCGCAGCCAGGGGGTCAGGGGTTAATTAGAGACATCCCGAGGTCGGCGGTGATTACTTGGCGCCAGCTGACAGGAGATTTATTCCCGCAGGTGACACCGGTGGATGGGATAATGCTGCCTGTCGAATGATGGATGCTCCTGCCGCATGATTACACGTGGTGAGGTGGTGGCCATCAGCGATGGAGAGAAGTCGCAGCACCATCCTCATCTTCTGCTGCGAGGGAAACATTGGTTTACTCCGAGTAGAACGGTGACATCGGCGCATGGAGGATTCTATTTTTCTCCCGTCTGTCATGGAATATTCAAAGCAGAACAGTCCACAGTTACAGTGGCCACCACATAGGGCCCCAGAGCCATCCCCGGGATCCCCTGCCCCAGCGGTAACCCCTTCTAATGGCGGCACACTGCACAGCTGCCAATCCGCCGTGAGGAAAGTTGTGCCAGTGTCTCATGGTTGTATCACAGGACTACTGACAGTACGCCGCCGTGCTGATAGTGAGATGGTGGCAGACATTGTGGGAGAAGGACATGATCATCATCAGAACACAGACGAAGAGACCGTGTCGTAACTGAGGCCTCCTGCATAACACCGCAAACTGTGACAGTGGCCGCAGCGCCATCCGCAGTCTGCTCACCGCAGGCCTTCAAAGCACCAGCTGAATATGAACCCACCAGGAGGCTTTCCCCATATAAAGTACGATCAATGTGGAGACATGGGGGGGACAACAGGCGCCCCGGAGCGCTGGATCGAGATCACATTGACCAGGGATCATCCTACTGAACGCCCGCTCTCCTTTTACCGTGGGTATAACACTACTCAGACAACACAAGGTCAGGGTAGAACAGCGTGGCAATGTTATATTGAACCACAAAACAGGCAGATAACACATAGAACAGTCGCAGCACAGTACCCAAGATGGTGCATGTTAGAGTCTTACCCTTCCACTGACTCGCTGAAATAAGAGCATCTGCGACTTTAGAGATTCCAGGACAGGATACCCCACCTGTGGCACACACAGAGGGAAGATAACAACAAGCTTAGGAAGATGACAGTCCATTGAGGTATAATTCCAGTTGACCCGAGGGTCACAACCTGGCTTCTCCGAACATCTCCATGGAGTCAGGTGACTGGTGGGGCCAATTCCTGGTTTTCTCAAGCGTATTGCGACAGGCCAGCTGACTCAGCTGCTCACCCGAGGTAGACACAGGAACACTTGGCATAGTTTCTGGGTGGTTTATAGTTTCATAAACTACAAAGCAAAGTAATAACACAAAAACAGCCTTTTGTGGCACAAATGAATATAAAAAACCCATACAAAAAGTCCTTCCCGGCATGGCTCCAGCCCACTGGGATATAACACGATTCAATCTTCATGATGCATATCTCCCCTCATCCAAAAGCAGAGACTGAATCCCTAGCAAATGATGCTAATAATAATCACAAATAATTATATGGTCCAGTGGGACAAAAAGTTTTCTAGCATCCAAATAGGACTGTAAAAAACTGTTCTACGCTACAACAGAGAGAGCATCTAAGAAGAGGCGCAAGACGAACAATAAAATGACAATATTTTATTAGAAATAATTTAAAAGACAAACCATGTTAAAAAAAGGTGCCAATATAGTGCAAGGTGATGTGCCAAAGCAAGTAAGTGACCCCACAGATGGCAGGCAAGAGCAAGACGTCATGCTCACAAACAATATGTCTGAGCTAAGATATGTTTATGACATTCATTCCATCAATGTAGGACACTATGGTCTTCACATCTCTGCTCCAGTGTTCTGTCCAATGTGTATTGCAGGCACTTTAGCCGTAGTTTTCAGGGTTATGGGGATATAGTCAGTGCACTGTATGATTTTTTTTGTAGTCTCTGGATGCAAGTTTTCTTTATGTTGGTGCTTATTTGTGTATTTTCAATCTTTGACTACGTTGTTTATTAGCATTACATGTTGCTCTTGCCTGCCATCTGTGGGGCCACTTACTTTCTTTGTCTCATCACCTTACACTATATTGGCACTTGTTTAACATTGTTTGTCTTTTAAATTATTTCTAATAAAATATTGTAATTTTATTGTATATCTCCCCTTTTGTACAGCACCAGTGACCCTGTCACATCTCCCCCTCCCTGCACAAAGCCATGGGTTTTGGCACCTTCAGACGCCAAACAGGCAATTCTGGAGACAACATCCGCATTACCGTGCAACTTCCCGGATCTATGCACAACATGGAAACTGAAATCTTGGATGCCTAAGAACCATCTCGTCACTCGGGCATTCTTACTCGTCTTTTCCCTCAACAGTCTCAGAGCGGCATGGTCTGACACTAGCTTAAACCTAAGGCCTAGCAGGTGATATTTCGGTGTATCTACGGCTCATTTTATGGCTAAGCATTCCTTCTCAACTATGGCATAGTTTCTCTCACATGAAGAGAGCTTCTGGCTCAGATACAGAATGGGATTTTTTTCACATTTATTTCCTGAGACAACACTGCTCCCAAGACGACTTCTTACGCATCTGTCTGGAACACGAATTCTATGCTGAAGTCTGGTGCAACCAGTACCTGATGTTTACACAAAGCCTGCTTCACTCCATTTAATCATAATTGATTTGGTGCCTTTAAAAAGATCTTCAAAGGTGCATCAATTATGGTGAAACTTGGGATAAACTGCCAGTAATATCCCACAATTCCAAGAAAATCTCTCACTTGCTTCTTGGAAAGCGGTTGCGGCCACTTCTCAGTCGCCTTGAGCTTGTTTATTTTTGGCTTGATTTCGCCCCTCCCGATGACATAGTCTAAGTACTTGGCCTCTTCTTCTTTCCCTATGGCTAATTTTTTGGAGTTTATGGTGAACCCCACATTTCTCAACGCATCCAGGATAACCTGTACCTTTGGTAGATGACTACCCCAGTCAGGGCTGAAGACCACAATGTCATCTAGGTAGGCTTGGCATACTTCTTATGAGGAGCCAGGATCAGATCCCATCGCCCTCAGGAAGGTTCCTGGAACCCCATTATGGCATTATGGTGTATTGCAAACATCCATCAGGCGTCGACAAGGCTGTCTTCTTCTTGGCACTCTGGTTAATTGGGGATCTGTCAGTAGCCCTTTGTCAGCTCGAGGGTTGTAATGTTCCTCACGAGTCCAAGTCTCTCTTTGAGTTTGTCCACATGGGGCATCGGATACACATTACAACTGGAAACCTCATTCAGCCTGCAGTAGTCATTACAAAACTGCCCACGCCATTGGGATTTGGGACGAGGACGGAGGAACTCGACCATCCACTTTTTGACTCTATCACCCCGAGGTCTAGCATTCTCTTCACCGCTTTTGATATTATCTCCTGACGTGCTTCGGGAATTCTATAGGGCCTGAGGTTCACTCTTACATTTGGCTCTGTCAACACGTCATGCTCCACCACCTGCGTATGACCTGGCAACTCCGATAACAGGTCCCGGTTCCGCTGCAACAGCTCCCAATGCTGTTGCCTCTAGGCCGATGTTAGGGTCTCTGCAATTGTGACATCGTCCACTGTAGCTTCAGGGCTGGCTCCCAGGCAAGGGGTTTCCAGTGAATCCTGATCTCAACATGGCTTCAGCAAGTTCACATGATATATTTGGTGTGGCTTCCTTCCACTTGGCTGGTGTACCTTGTAGATCACTTTGCCCAGTTTTTCCACCACCTCTTGGATAGGAACTTGCTCTCTACTGTGGGGATAAGCACTAGCATGTGGTCCCTGGGCTGGAACTGCCTCAGCCTCGATAACACAGGTCAACAAAAAAAAAATTTTTTTCTGGTGTCCAAAATATTTTAATGAATTTGGGGTATTTTTGGGGTGCTGATTCTGAATATGCTATCAGTTTTGCCAGATTGGCTCAAGTTTTTGAGATTTTTGGTATCTTATTTATAGCACTTGTTGGTAAATGCGACGCATCATCTCATTAATTTCTTTGGATTAGTACTTGAACTGAGCAGTTCTCAATATAGTTTTGTGTTAATTAGTGTTCTAAAAGTTTGTTCATAGCTTGATTTTTGCACTAACTTTATGTTGTTGTCTGTTTTCCAGTGAAAAGCATGAACTCATCAAGAAGAAGTTGTCTTAACGATCCAGACTCATTCTGTTACATTTGTGGTGAATACACACTGCCAAAACATAGAAGAAACATAACAGACTTCGTAAAAAAAGTGTATTTTGCCTATTTTGGGGTTATGCTTGGGGACCAAGACAAGTTTTGGGCACCACACATAGTGTGCAAAGCATGTATCGAATTATTACGAAAATGGAGCAAAGGACAAAGAAAAAGCTTCAAATTTGGTGTTCCAATGGTGTGGAGAGAGCCAAAAAATCATCATGATGACTGTTATTTCTATGCAGTGCAAGTGCAAGGATTCAATAAGCATAAGAAACGAAAATGGGAGTAACATGGAATCTGCAAGAAGGCCTGTCCCTCATTGTGAAGATGTGCCTGTACCTGTGTTTACCATAAATAACAGTCATCATGATGATTTTTTGGCTCTCTCCACACCATTGGAACACCAAATTTGAAGCTTTTTCTTTGTCCTTTGCTCCATTTTCGTAATAATTCGATACATGCTTTGCACACTATGTGTGGTGCCCAAAACTTGTCTTGGTCCCCAAGCATAACCCCAAAATAGGCAAAATACACTTTTTTTACGAAGTCTGTTATGTTTCTTCTATGTTTTGGCAGTGTGTATTCACCACAAATGTAACAGAATGAGTCTGGATCGTTAAGACAACTTCTTCTTGATGAGTTCATGCTTTTCACTGGAAAACAGACAACAACATAAAGTTAGTGCAAAAATCAAGCTATGAACAAACTTTTAGAACACTAATTAACACAAAACTATATTGAGAACTGCTCAGTTCAAGTACTAATCCAAAGAAATTAATGAGATGATGCGTCGCATTTACCAACAAGTGTTATAAATAAGATACCAAAAATCTCAAAAACTTCAGCCAATCTGGCAAAACTGATGACATATTCAGAATCAGCACCCCAAAAATACCCTAAATTCGATGAAATATCTTTGGCACCAAAAATGCTGTTGACCAGTGTAATCAGTTATACACCCTTTCTTGTGCCTGGAGAAGATGCGCCTTTACGATAGACATCACTTTCGCCATCTTCTCCTCTAACTGGAAGACAAGCTGTATGACGCTCTGGTGTTGTTTGACCTCTGCTTCCCAGGTTTCCCTGGCAATGTCCAGGAGCCCTCGTGGATGTCGAGCATACAGGGGCTCGAACGGCGAGAAGCCAGTAGAGGCCTGGGGAACTTCCCTGATGGAAAGAGCAGAAATGGAACCAGATAGAGATTGGGACTATCGTCCTTCTCAATGACCTTCTTGAGCATCGCTTTTAAGGTCTTATTGAAGCGTTCTACTAGGCCGTCTGTTGTGAATTCCGCTCTTGGGCTCCCTCCGGTGGTTGTAAGTAGCACTTTTGTGAGTTCTGCTCTTGGGCTCCCTCCTGTGGTTTTGAGTGGTATAGCTGCTTCTTGGATTTAGCATCAGCAGCTGCTCCCACTGATCATCTTTCTGGCTCGGCTATTTTAGTCTGGCCTTATTCCTCAATCAATGCCAGTTGTCAATTGTTCCTGCTTGGAGCCACTGCTCTTTTGGATTTCCCTGACTCTCTGTCCAGTTCAGCAAAGATAAGTCCTTGCTTGTCCTTTTGCAGTCCATTTGTTGTGGACTTTATTGTTCAGCACATTCTATGTTTTGCTCATTTGTCCAGCTTATCAGTATGGATCTATTCAGCTAAGCTGGAAGCTCTGGGCTGCAGATTTTGCCCTCCACACCTTTAGTCAGGTGTGGAGATTTTTGCATATCTCTGCGGTGGACTTTTTCTAGTTTTTATTACTGACCGCACAGTGTTCTTTCCTTACTATGTATATAGCTAGAAGTGGCCTCCTTTGCTAAATCTTGTTTCATACTACGTATGTCATTTCCTTCTCCTCTCACAGTCAATATTTGTGGGGGGCTGTCCTATCCTTTGGGGATTTTCTCTGAGGCAAGATAGCTTTCCTGTTTCTACCTTTAGGGGTAGCTAGTTCTCCGGCTGTGACGAGGTGTCCAGGGAGTAACAGGAACATCCCACGGCTACTGCTAGTGTTGTGTTAAGATCAGGAACTGCGGTCTGTATAGTTACCACCTGCCCAGAGCTAGTCGCATGTCGCTCCTAAATTACCAGTCCATAACAGTACAACTGGCCAAAAATGAGTTGAATGCATCTCAAAAGAAGGAGAAGAAAAAGATTTCTGAGCCATTTTTTTGTTCTTTAGTCTGTTTTGTCTTTTTCCTTCCTCTTAATCTCTGGGTGGATTTGGGCGCGGACATGGATGTTCAGGGTTTGTTTTCTCGTGTGGATCAGCTTGCTGCAAGAGTTCAGAGTATCCAAGATTATGTTGTTCAGACTCCAGCCTTAGAGCCTAGAATTCCTACTCCAGATTTGTTTTACGGGGATAGATCTAAGTTTTTGAACTTTAAAAATAACTGCAAATTGTTTTTTGCTGTGAAACTCCGTTCCTCTGGTGACCCCACTCAGCCAGTTAAAATAGTTATTTCTCTGCTGCGTGGTGACCCTCAGGACTGGGCATTCTCCCTTGAGTCAGGGGATCCGGCATTCCTTAATGTAGATGCATTTTTTCAATCGCTCGGATTATTGTATGACGAACCTAATTCTGTGGATCATGCGGAAAAAACCTTGTTGGCTCTGTGCCAGGGTCAGGAAGCGGCAGAATTATACTGCCAGAAATTTAGAAAATGGTCTGTGCTCACTAAATGGAATGAGGATGCTCTGGCAGCAATTTTCAGAAAGGGTCTTTCTGAAGCCCTTAAAGATGTTATGGTGGGGTTCCCCACGCCTGTTGGTCTGAGCGAATCTATGTCTCTAGCCATTCAGATCGATCGGCGCCTGCGCGAGCGCAAAGTGGTGCACCATATGGCAGCATCCTCTGAACAGAGTCCTGAGCCTATGCAATGTGATAGGATTCTGACTAGAGCGGAACAGAGGGGATACAGATGTCAGAATGGGCTGTGTTTTTACTGTGGTGATTCAGTTCATACTATCTCTGATTGCCCTAAGCGTATTAAGAGGGTCGCTAGATCTGTTACCATTAGTACTGTACAGCCTAAGTTTCTCCTGTCTGTGACCCTGATTTGCTCATTGTCATCTTTCTCTGTCATGGCATTTGTGGATTCAGGCGCTGCCCTGAACTTAATGGACTTAGAATTCGCCAGGTGCTGTGGTTTTTCTTTGCAGCCTTTGCAGAGCCCTATTCCTTTAAGGGGTATTGATGCAACACCGTTGGCCAAGAATAAACCTCCGTATTGGACTCAGCTGACTATGTGCATGGCTCCAGCACATCAGGAAGATTGTCGTTTTCTGGTGTTGCATAATTTACATGATGTTGTTGTACTGGGTTTTCCATGGTTACAAGTACACAATCCAGTGTTGGATTGGAAATCGATGTCTGTGACTAGTTGGGGTTGTCAAGGGGTACATAGTGACGTTCCTTTAATGTCAATTTCCTCTTCCCCCTCTTCTGATGTTCCTGAATTTTTGGCAGATTTCCAGGATGTATTCGATCAGCCCAAGTCCAGTTCCCTTCCTCCACATAGGGACTGTGATTGTGCTATTGACTTGATTCCAGGCTCTAAGTTCCCTAAGGGCCGACTTTTCAACCTGTCTGTGCCAGAACATACCGCTATGCAGAGCTATGTTAAGGAGTCCTTGGAGAAGGGGCATATTCGTCCGTCTTCGTCACCATTGGGAGCGGGATTCTTTTTTGTTGCCAAGAAGGATGGCTCCTTGAGACCCTGTATTGATTATCGCCTTCTTAATAAGATCACGGTCAAATTCCAATACCCTTTACCTTTGCTCTCTGATTTGTTTGCTCGGATTAAGGGGGCTAGTTGGTTTACCAAGATTGACCTTCGAGGGGCATATAATCTTGTTCGTATTACACAGGGTGACGAATGGAAAACTGCATTTAATACGCCCGAAGGCCATTTTGAATACCTGGTGATGCCTTTCGGGCTTTCTAATGCTCCTTCTGTATTTCAGTCCTTCATGCATGACATTTTCCGCAATTATCTTGATAAATTCTTGATTGTGTATTTGGATGATATTTTGATTTTTTCCAATGATTGGGAGTCTCATGTGAAGCAGGTCAGGATGGTATTCCAGATCCTTCGTGATAATGCTCTATTTGTGAAGGGGTTAAGTGCCTATTTGGAGTTCAGAAGGTCTCTTTTTTGGGGTTTATTTTTTCTCCTTCGTCTATAGAAATGGATCCTGTTAAGGTCCAAGCCATTCATGACTGTATTCAACCCACATCTGTGAAGAGCCTTCAGAAATTTTTGGGCTTTGCTATTTTTTATCGCCGTTTCATTGCCATCTTTTCTAGTGTGGTTAAGCCCCTGACCGATTTGATGAAGAAAGGCGCTGATGTGACAAATTGGTCCTCTGAGGCTGTTGAGGCCTTTCAGGAGTTTAAGCGCCGATTTACTTCTGCCCCTGTCTTGCGTCAGCCGGATGTGTCTCTTCCTTTTCAGGTTGAGGTTGACGCTTCTGAGATTGGGGCAGGGGCCGTTTTTTCACAGAGGAATTCTGATGGTTCCTTGATGAAACCATGTGCCTTCTTTTCCCGAAAGTTTTCGCCTGCGGAACGCAACTATGATGTCGGCAATCGGGAGTTGTTGGCTATGAAGTGGGCATTTGAGGAGTGGCGACATTGGCTTGAGGGGGCCAAGCACCGTATTGTGGTCTTGACCGATCATAAGAATCTGATTTACCTCGAGTCGGCCAAGCGGCTGAACCCTAGACAGGCTCGATGGTCCCTGTTTTTCTCCCGTTTCGATTTTGTGGTTTCATATCTTCCGGGATCTAAGAATGTTAAAGCGGATGCTCTCTCTAGGAGTTTTTTGCCTGATTCTCCTGGAGTTCTTGAGCCGGTTGGCATTCTTAGGGAAGGGGTGATTCTTTCTGCCATCTCCCCTGATTTACGGCGGGTGCTTCAGGAATTTCAGGCTGATAAACCTGACCGCTGTCCTGTGGGGAAGCTGTTTGTTCCTGATAGATGGACAAGTAAGGTAATTTCTGAGGTCCATTGTTCGGTGTTGGCCGGTCACCCTGGGATTTTTGGTACCAGAGATTTGGTGGCTAGGTCCTTTTGGTGGCCTTCCTTGTCACGGGATGTGCGTTCCTTTGTGCAGTCCTGTGGGACTTGTGCCCGGGCTAAGCCTTGCTGTTCCCGCGCTAGTGGGTTGCTTTTGCCTTTGCCTGTCCCTGAGAGGCCCTGGACGCATATTTCCATGGATTTTATTTTGGATCTTCCTGTGTCTCAGAGGATGTCTGTTATCTGGGTGGTTTGTGACCTGTTCTCTAAAATGGTCCATTTGGTACCTTTGCCTAAATTGCCTTCCTCCTCTGATTTGGTTCCATTGTTTTTTCAGCATGTGGTTCGTTTGCATGGCATTCCGGAAAATATTGTGTCTGACAGAGGTTCCCAGTTTGTTTCCAGGTTTTGGCGGTCCTTTTGTGCTAGGATGGGCATTAATTTGTCTTTTTCTTCGGCGTTCCATCCTCAGACAAATGGCCAAACTGAGCGAACTAATCAAACATTGGAAACCTATTTGAGATGCTTTGTGTCTGCTGATCAGGATGATTGGGTGGCTTTCTTGCCGTTGGCCGAGTTTGCCCTTAATAATCGGGTCAGTTCGGCTACTTTGGTTTCGCCTTTTTTTTGTAATTTTGGTTTCTATCCTCGTTTTTCTTCAGGGCAGGTTGAGCCTTCTGATTGTCCTGGTGTAGATTCTGTGATGGACAGGTTACAGCAGATTTGGACTCATGTGGTAGACAATTTGACGTTGTCTCAGGAAAAGGCTCAGCGTTTTGCTAACCGCCGTCGGTGTGTTGGTCCTCGGCTTCGTGTGGGGGAGTTAGTCTGGTTATCTTCTCGTCATGTTCCTATGAAGGTTTCTTCCCCTGAGTTCAAGCCTCGGTTTATTGGTCCTTATAAGATCTCTGAGATTATCAATCCAGTGTCTTTTCATTTGGCCCTTCCAGCCTCTTTTGCCATCCACAATGTTTTCCATAGATCTTTGTTGCGGAGATATGTGGTACCCGTTGTTCCCTCTGTTGATCCTCCTGCCCCGGTGTTGGTTGAGGGGGAGTTGGAATATGTGGTTGAGAAAATTTTGGATTCTCGTTTTTCGAGGCGGAGGCTTCAGTATCTTGTTAAGTGGAAGGGTTATGGCCAGGAGGATAATTCTTGGGTGGTTGCCTCCGATGTCCATGCTGCCGATTTGGTTCGTGCTTTTCACTTGGCTCGTCCTGATCGGCCTGGGGGCTCTGGTGAGGGTTCGGTGACCCCTCCTCAAGGGGGGGGGTACTGTTGTGAATTCCGCTCTTGGGCTCCCTCCGGTGGTTGTAAGTAGCACTTTTGTGAATTCTGCTCTTGGGCTCCCTCCTGTGGTTTTGAGTGGTATAGCTGCTTCTTGGATTTAGCATCAGCAGCTGCTCCCACTGATCGTCTTTCTGGCTCGGCTATTTTAGTCTGGCCTTATTCCTCAATCAATGCCAGTTGTCAATTGTTCCTGCTTGGAGCCACTGCTCTTTTGGATTTCCCTGACTCTCTGTCCAGTTCAGCAAAGATAAGTCCTTGCTTGTCCTTTTGCAGTCCATTTGTTGTGGACTTTATTGTTCAGCACATTCTATGTTTTGCTCATTTGTCCAGCTTATCAGTATGGATCTATTCAGCTAAGCTGGAAGCTCTGGGCAGCAGAGTTTGCCCTCCACACCTTTAGTTAGGTGTGGAGATTTTTGCATATCTCTGCGGTGGACTTTTTCTAGTTTTTATTACTGACCGCACAGTGTTCTTTCCTTACTATGTATATAGCTAGAAGTGGCCTCCTTTGCTAAATCTTGTTTCATACTACGTATGTCATTTCCTTCTCCTCTCACAGTCAATATTTGTGGGGGGCTGTCCTATCCTTTGGGGATTTTCTCTGAGGCAAGATAGCTTTCCTGTTTCTACCTTTAGGGGTAGCTAGTTCTCCGGCTGTGACGAGGTGTCCAGGGAGTGACAGGAACATCCCACGGCTACTGCTAGTGTTGTGTTAAGATCAGGAACTGCGGTCTGTATAGTTACCACCTGCTCAGAGCTAGTCGCATGTCGCTCCTAAATTACCAGTCCATAACAGCCGTCTGTCTGCGGATGGTAGACTGAGGTTCGCAGCTGGGCAATCTGAAGGAATTAACACAAGTCCCTCATTATCTTGCTCATGAAAGGGGTTCCCTGGTCTGTCAAAATCTCCTTCGGCAGTCCCGTCCGTGCAAAAATATGACCAAGTTCCTGGGCTTTACTTTTGGCTGAAGAGTACCTTAGTGGTACTGGTTCAGGGTACCGGGTTGCACAGTCCATGACCACAAGGATGTATTGATGCCCTTGTGCAGACTTAACTAGAGGACCTACTAGGTCCATGGCAATTCTCTCTAATGGGACCTCTATTACAGGTAATGGGACTGGGGTCTTTGGAAGTGAGTAGAGGGAGTGGTTATCTGGCAGGCGGGGTAGGACCTACAATAATTTAGGATCTTGTCATGATTCTCAATGGCGAGAGAACATAGCCCAGCATATATGAGAACTAGCTCTTGGAAGATGGAAACTATACTGACCATGAACTAAACCTGCCGCACAACTAGAAGTGGCCGGGTAGCATGCCTACGTTTTTTTATCCCTAGATGCCCAGCGCCAGCCGGAGAACTACCTAATCCTAGCAGAGGAAAAGACAGTCCTGGCTCACCTCTAGAGAAATTTTCCCAAAAGGCAGACAGAGGCCCCCACATATATTGGCGGTGATTTAAGATGAAATGACAAACGTAGTATGAAAATAGGTTTAGCAAAATCGAGGTCCGCTTACTAGATAGCATGAAGACAGAAAGGGCACTTTCATGGTCAGCAGAAAACCCTATCAAAACACCATCCAGAAATTACTTTAAGACTCTAGCATTAACTAATAACACCAGAGTGGCAATTTCCGCTCACAAGAGCTTTCCAGACACAGTAACGAAACAGCAGCTGTGAACAGGAACAAAATGCAAAAACACACAAGGACAAAAGTCCAACTTAGCTGGGAGTTGTCTAGTAGCAGGAACATGCACAGAAAGGCTACTGATTACATTGTTGACCGGCATGAAACTGACAGAGGAGCAAGGTTATATAGCGACTCCCACATCCTGATAGGAGCAGGTGAACAGAGGGGATGATGCACACAAGTTAAATTCCACAAGTGGCCACAGGGGGAGCCCAGAATCCAATTTCACAACAGTACCCCCCCTCAAGGAGGGGGCACCGAACCCTCACCAGAACCACCAGGGCGATCAGGATGAGCCCTATGAAAGGCACGGACAAGATCGGAGGCATGAACATCAGAGGCAGTGACCCAAGAATTATCCTCCTGACCGTATCCCTTCCATTTGACCAGATACTGGAGTTTCCGTCTGGAAACACGAGAGTCCAAGATCTTTTCCACAACGTACTCCAACTCACCCTCAACCAACACCGGAGCAGGAGGCTCAACGGAAGGCACAGCTGGTACCTCATACCTGCGCAACAATGACCGATGAAAAACATTATGAATCGAAAAGGATGCAGGGAGGTCCAAACGGAAGGACACAGGGTTAAGAATCTCCAATATCTTGTACGGGCCGATGAACCGAGGCTTAAACTTAGGAGAAGAAACCCTCATAGGGACAAAACGAGAAGACAACCACACCAAGTCCCCAACACAAAGCCGAGGACCAACACGACGACGGCGGTTGGCAAAAAGCTGAGTCTTCTCCTGGGACAACTTCAAATTGTCCACCACCTGCCCCCAAATCTGATGCAACCTCTCCACCACAGCATCCACTCCAGGACAATCCGAAGATTCCACTTGACCGGAGGAAAATCGAGGATGAAACCCCGAATTACAGAAAAACGGGGACACCAAGGTGGCAGAGCTGGCCCGATTATTGAGGGCGAACTCCGCCAAAGGCAAAAAAGCAACCCAATCATCCTGATCCGCAGACACAAAACACCTCAAATATGTCTCCAAGGTCTGATTAGTCCGCTCGGTCTGGCCATTAGTCTGAGGATGGAAAGCAGACGAAAAAGACAAATCTATGCCCATCCTAGCACAGAATGCCCGCCAAAATCTAGACACGAATTGGGTCCCTCTGTCAGAAACGATATTCTCCGGAATACCATGCAAACGAACAACATTTTGAAAAAACAGAGGAACCAACTCGGAAGAAGAAGGCAACTTAGGCAAGGGAACCAGATGGACCATCTTAGAGAAACGGTCACACACCACCCAGATGACAGACATCTTCTGAGAAACAGGCAGATCCGAAATAAAATCCATCGAGATGTGCGTCCAAGGCCTCTTCGGGATAGGCAAGGGTAACAACAATCCACTAGCCCGAGAACAACAAGGCTTGGCCCGAGCACAAACGTCACAAGACTGCACAAAGCCTCGCACATCTCGTGACAGGGAAGGCCACCAGAAGGACCTTGCCACCAAATCCCTGGTACCAAAGATTCCAGGATGACCTGCCAACGCAGAAGAATGAACCTCAGAGATGACTCTACTGGTCCAATCATCAGGAACAAACAGTCTACCAGGTGGGCAACGATCAGGTCTATCCGCCTGAAACTCCTGCAAGGCCCGCTGCAGGTCTGGAGAAACGGCAGACAATATCACTCCATCTTTAAGGATACCTGTGGGCTCAGAATTACCAGGGGAGTCAGGCTCAAAACTCCTAGAAAGGGCATCCGCCTTAACATTCTTAGAACCCGGTAGGTAAGACACCACAAAATTAAACCGAGAGAAAAACAACGACCAGCGCGCTTGTCTAGGATTCAGGCGCCTGGCAGACTCAAGGTAAATTAAATTTTTGTGGTCAGTCAATACCACCACCTGATGTCTGGCCCCCTCAAGCCAGTGACGCCACTCCTCAAAAGCCCACTTCATGGCCAAAAGCTCCCGATTCCCAATATCATAATTCCGCTCGGCGGGCGAAAATTTACGGGAAAAAAAAGCACAAGGTCTCATCACGGAGCAGTCGGAACTTCTCTGCGACAACACCGCCCCAGCTCCGATTTCAGAAGCGTCGACCTCAACCTGAAAAGGAAGAGCAACATCAGGCTGACGCAACACTGGGGCGGAAGAAAAGCGGCGCTTGAGCTCCCGAAAGGCCTCCACAGCATCAGGGGACCAATCAGCAACATCAGCACCCTTCTTAGTCAAATCAGTCAATGGTTTTACAACATCAGAAAAACCAGCAATAAATCGACGATAAAAGTTAGCAAAGCCCAAAAATTTCTGAAGACTCTTAAGAGAAGAGGGTTGCGTCCAATCACCAATAGCCTGAACCTTGACAGGATCCATCTCGATGGAAGAGGGGGAAAAAATGTATCCCAAGAAGGAAATCTTCTGAACCCCAAAAACACACTTAGAACCCTTCACACACAAGGAATTAGACCGCAAAACCTGAAAAACCCTCCTGACCTGCTGGACATGAGAGTCCCAGTCATCCGAAAAAATCAGAATATCATCCAGATACACAATCATAAATTTATCCAAATAATCGCGGAAAATGTCATGCATAAAGGACTGGAAGACTGAAGGGGCATTTGAAAGACCAAAAGGCATCACCAAATACTCAAAATGGCCCTCGGGCGTATTAAATGCGGTTTTCCACTCATCCCCCTGCTTGATTCGCACCAAATTATACGCCCCACGGAGATCAATCTTAGAGAACCACTTGGCCCCCTTTATACGAGCAAACAAATCAGTAAGCAGTGGTAACGGTCGGATATTGATATTTAACAGTGATTTTATTCAAAAGTCGATAATCAATACACGGCCTCAAAGAGCCGTCTTTCTTAGACACAAAGAAAAAACCGGCTCCTAAGGGAGATGACGAAGGACGAATATGTCCCTTTTCCAAGGACTCCTTTATATATTCTCGCATAGCCGCGTGTTCAGGCACAGACAGATTAAATAAACGACCCTTAGGGTATTTACTACCCGGGATCAAGTCTATGGCACAATCGCACTCCCGGTGCGGAGGTAGTGAACCAACCTTGGGTTCTTCAAAAACGTCACGAAAGTCAGACAAGAATTCAGGAATCTCAGAGGGAATAGATGATGAAATGGAAACCACAGGTACGTCCCCATGAGTTCCTTTACATCCCCAGCTTAACACAGACATAGCTCTCCAGTCGAGGACTGGGTTATGAGATTGCAGCCATGGCAATCCCAGCACCAAAACATCATGTAGATTATACAGCACCAGAAAGCGAATAACCTCCTGGTGATCCGGATTAACACGCATAGTCACTTGTGTCCAGTATTGTGGTTTATTACTAGCCAATGGGGTGGAGTCAATCCCTTTCAGAGGTATCGGAGCCTCCAATGGCTCCAAATCATACCCACAGCGTTTGGCAAAGGACCAATCCATAAGACTCAAAGCAGCGCCAGAGTCGACATAGGCGTCCGCGGTAATAGATGACAAAGAACAAATCAGGGTCACAGATAGAATAAACTTAGACTGTAAAGTGCTAATAGAAACAGACTTGTCAGGCTTCTTAGTACGCTTAAAGCATGCTGATATAACATGAGTTGAATCACCACAATAGAAGCACAACCCATTTTTTCGTCTAAAATTCTGCCGCTCGCTTCTGGACAGAATTCTATCACATTGCATATTTTCTGGCGTTTTCTCAGTAGACACCGCCAAATGGTGCACAGGTTTGCGCTCCCGCAGACGCCTATCGATCTGAATAGCCATCGTCATGGACTCATTCAGACTCGCAGGCACAGGGAACCCCACCATAACATCCTTAATGGCATCAGAGAGACCTTCTCTGAAAATCGCCGCCAGGGCGCACTCATTCCACTGAGTAAGCACAGACCATTTGCGGAATTTTTGGCAGTATATTTCAGCTTCATCTTGCCCCTGAGACAAGGACATCAAGGCCTTTTCCGCCTGAAGCTCTAAATGAGGTTCCTCATAAAGCAACCCCAAGGCCAGAAAAAACGCATCCACATTGAGCAACGCAGGATCCCCTGGTGCCAATGCAAAAGCCCAGTCTTGAGGGTCGCCCCGGAGCAAGGAAATTACAATCCTGACCTGCTGTGCAGGGTCTCCGGCAGAGCGAGACTTCAGGGACAAAAACAATTTGCAATTATTTTTAAAATTTTGAAAGTGAGATCTATTCCCCGAGAAGAATTCAGGCAAAGGAATTCTAGGCTCAGACATAGGTGCATGAACAACAAAATCTTGCAAATTTTGTACCTTTGTGGCGAGATTATTCAAACCTGTAGCTACACTCTGAAGATCCATTTGAAACAGGTGAACACAGAGCCATTCAAGGATTAGAAGGAGAGAAAGAGAGGAAGGCTGCAGTATAGGCAGACTAGCAAGTGATTCAATTAAGAGCACACTCAGAACTAGAGGGGAAAAAAAAAAAAAAAAAAATTGTAGCAGACTTCTTTTTTCTCTCCTTTCTCAGCCAGTAATTTAACCCTTTTTTTTTTGGTCCGGTCAAACTGTCATGATTCTCAATGGCGAGAGAACATAGCCCAGCATATATGAGAACTAGCTCTTGGAAGATGGAAACTATACTGACCATGAACTAAACCTGCCGCACAACTAGAAGTGGCCGGGTAGCATGCCTACGTTTTTTTATCCCTAGATGCCCAGCGCCAGCCGGAGAACTACCTAATCCTAGCAGAGGAAAAGACAGTCCTGGCTCACCTCTAGAGAAATTTTCCCAAAAGGCAGACAGAGGCCCCCACATATATTGGCGGTGATTTAAGATGAAATGACAAACGTAGTATGAAAATAGGTTTAGCAAAATCGAGGTCCGCTTACTAGATAGCATGAAGACAGAAAGGGCACTTTCATGGTCAGCAGAAAACCCTATCAAAACACCATCCAGAAATTACTTTAAGACTTTAGCATTAACTCATAACACCAGAGTGGCAATTTCCGCTCACAAGAGCTTTCCAGACACAGTAACGAAACAGCAGCTGTGAACAGGAACAAAATGCAAAAACACACAAGGACAAAAGTCCAACTTAGCTGGGAGTTGTCTAGTAGCAGGAACATGCACAGAAAGGCTACTGATTACATTGTTGACCGGCATGAAACTGACAGAGGAGCAAGGTTATATAGCGACTCCCACATCCTGATAGGAGCAGGTGAACAGAGGGGATGATGCACACAAGTTAAATTCCACAAGTGGCCACAGGGGGAGCCCAGAATCCAATTTCACAACAGGATCTCCTAGTGACATCTCGGCCAATAGAACCTCTGCATTATTTTCTACCCCCAGATGTCTCCACAAAACATGTGAAAGGGCCATATCTAAAACCCTCCACCGGTAGGGTCATGGAATAAAGAGCGGCCCCACTATTTCCCCTCGCCTCAGTGTGGTCACTCGATACAATGACTACAAAGTGTGGGTACCTGGTGTCAGCCCCCGACTCTTAAACAACCCCATCTATTACATACACATTATCAAATGCCCCTTCTAGGGTAAGATCCCAAATCTGAGCAGTCCCAAAATTTCCCCCACAAACACCCAGTTCAGGAACCTTGGCCTCAATGGTCACAGTCTCGTCCTTGTCACCCGCCAGGACACACAAGGGGAACTCATCCACCTCCGACTGTGATGGGGAATTATCAGGGTTGAGCTGGCTCCTGTCTGAGTCACTTAGTATCCCTGCCTTTCCCCACAAGTCCCAAAAGAGGCTGAAGTCCCTCCCAATTATCACGGGGTGTAGCAAGTCTTTGACAACTTCGACCTCTCTGACAACCCTGACCTCATGGGATTTAGTAACCCGGCTCACTTTTATCATCACTGGCGATGGAGAATCTGCTCTAAAATCCCGAGATTGCTCATTGTTGCAATGACGAGCAGCTCTCTGTGCTTGCGCAATGATGAGCGGCTTCCTGCGCATTTGCCCTGAATCTGGGTGTAGATTATTATTATTATTATTATTTATTATTATAGCTCCATTTATTCCATGGCGCTTTACATGTGAGGAGGGGTATGCATAATAAAAACGGGTAGAATAATCTTATACAATACAAGTCACAACTGGTACAGGAGGAGAGAGGACCCTGCCCGCGAGGGCTCACAATCTACAAGGGATGGGTGAGGATACAGTAGGTGAGGATAGAGCTGGTCGTGCAGCGGTTTGGTCGATCGGTGGTTACTGCAGGTTGTAGGCTTGTCAGAAGAGGTGGGTTTTCAGGTTCTTTTTGAAGGTTTCGATGGTAGGTGAGAGTCTGATATGTTGTGGTAGAGGGTTCTGCAGCGCCCCAGAGTCCTGGTCGTTGCAGTACTGTGGCTCCGCCGCTAAGGGGGGCTATGGTACGTCTGATGGCACTGAAGGAGTTCATCTAACCAGGTATCACAGACACCAATACATTTCACAGTCTGGCCTCCAGGGGGAGCTAAGGGTACTATTCATTAGGCCACTCCTCACAGTCTGGTAAAACTGGGGGTTAGGCAGGAAGTTAGAGAAGAACGCTGACTGGGTTGGAACCAGGCAACACCTTGTGGCAGAGGGTGTTGCAGGGGAAGATTCAGTAGGGTCCCTGTCAGGGGTGGGATCCTGACAGAGGCCTGGCAAACAGAGAGAAAGCTACGGGACCGCGCCTGCACTTCATAGCGGCGGTGCCCTAAGAAAGGACAAGAAGCGAGATTTATTGTGCTGAGTGAGAAACGAGATCATGCAACAGGGAGAAATACCAGTAGGAGTCGTGCTGTTAGATCGAGGCAACATCCTACTGAGGCGCAAACAACCGGTGGCCGGAACGCCGAGGAAGTACAGAGCTCTAAGCATTACTTCAAACCAACGGCAGGGCAGAGAGCTATAGGCGGGCTGTCTCACCTACATCACCTACGCAGACATAGGGGGCAACCTTTGGAGAGGGGCGACTCTAGGGTCCCGGAAGAGCTCCGAGCCTTCCCGTCATACGGGTGCGTCCTACCATAAGATCTGGGGGACGAGAAGAAGAAGAACATCAGAATCGAGTTGTGAGGGAACACGAGAAACAGACACAACAGTTGTGGGGACTATCCCGTAAGCACAGCAGGGGAGGACCACAACACATAAGCGCTAGAAGGAAGGCACAGATTTCCACCTGCGAAGGGAACTCTGGAGGTGCCATCGGACCGGCCGGACTTGCGCAGCCCGGCTAACCGTATTCCGGGCTAAGGACCCAGAAGCCTTCAGTAAAGAGGTAAAGAGACTGCAACCTGGTGTCCTCGTTATTTACTGCACCGCACCACTACCACCACCATCCACATCTATTATTGTACGCCCCTCAGCAGGGTCACGGACCGGGTCTAGCCACCGTGACAACCCCAGAGCAGAGACTCACAGGCCCGGTACCGGGTACCCCTCGGCCCTGCGGCAGTGGGGGCGCTGCAGTTCCAGAGTAGGGGTGATGCGCGAGAGAAATCTTGTATACGATTGTGGGAAGAGGAGATAAGAGGGGAGTAGAGAAGGAGATCTTGTGAGGATCGGAGGTTGCGTGTAGGAAAGTACCGGGAGACGACGTCACAGATGTATGGAGGAGACAGGTTGTGGATGGCTTTGTACGTAATGGTTAGGCTTTTGTACTGGAGTCTCTGGGTAATGGGGAGCCAGTGACGGGATTGACAGAGGGGAGAGGCCGGGGAATAGCGGGGGGACAGGTGGATTAGTCGGGCAGCAGAGTTTAGAATAGATTGGAGGGGTGCGAGAGTGTTAGAGGGGAGGCCACAGAGCAGGAGGTTACAGTAGTCGAGGCGGGAGATGATGAGGGCATGGACTAGGGTTTTTGCAGATTCTTTGTTGAGGAATGTACGGATCCGTGAAATATTTTTGAGTTGAAGGCGGCAGGAAGTGGAAACGGCTTGGATATGTGGTTTGAAGGAGAGATCAGCGTCAAGGATTACCACGAGACAGCGAGCTTGTGGGACTGGGGAGAGTGGGAAGCCGTTTACTGTAATGGATAGGTTCGTTGGGAGGGTCGTGTGAGAAGGGGGAAAGATGATGAATTCTGTTTTGTTCATGTTAAGTTTAAAAATCTAGCGGAGAAGAAGGATGAAATAGTGGACAGACATTGAGGGATTCTGGTTAGTAGGGAGGTGATATCTGGTCCAGAGATGTAGATCTGTGTGTCATCAGCATAGAGGTGATACTGAAAGCCATGAGATTCTATGAGCTGTCCCAGGCCAAAGGTGTAAATGGAGAAGAGCAGGGGCCCTAGGACTGAACCTTGCGGGACTCCGACAGATAGGGGGCGAGGTGAGGAGGTGGTGTGAGTGGGAGACGCTGAATGTCCGGTCTGTTAGGTATGATGAGATCCAGGATAGGGCCAAGTCTGTGATGCCAAGGGATGAGAGGGTCTGTAATAATAGGGAATGGTCCACTGTGTCAAAGGCAGCCGACAGGTCGAGGAGGAGGAGGGCAGAGTAGGGTCGCTTGCTCTTGGCGGTTAAGAGATCATTGGTGACCTTAGTTAGGGCAGTTTCAGTGGAGTGGTGTGACCGGAAGCCAGATTGTAAGCGGTCGAAGAGGGAGCAGGAAGATAGATGGGAGGACAGTTCAAGGTAGACGTGTTGTTCCAGTAGTTTGGAGGCATAGGGGAGAAGTGATATAGGGCGATAGCTAGATATCCAGCTTCATTAACTGTGCGCATGCGCTGGAGCCGCTGCGAGTCACGGCTGTGTGACCATGCTCGTCACTGCACATGTGCAGGGAGCCACTCGACACTGCACAAGAGCGGGAAGTCGCTTGACACTGCATAAGAGTGGGATTTTAGAGCAGATTCACGTGATGCTGGCACATCCCAGAACATCAGAGTGTGTGGGCGTCAACAATATGATGAGCCCGTGGGTGACAGAAAATGAGGCGCCACTCTTATGACTGAATAGTAGGAGAAATTGTGTTTTCAGGTGATACATGGAGCGCTGCTCAGAATCCTCAGTGTCCAACCATGAGAGGAAAATCCAAGTGTGGAGAAAATGTTTTTGAAATTTTATTGCTGTGCATTTCGGAGCAGAACTTGCTCCTTCATAAAGCAAAATGCAAATGTACCATATACAATGACTCCAGACCATTATCTACACCCTAGAGTGTCTGCTGACAAATCAGGTGTGCGGACACTCAGGTGGTGATTCAGTCATCAATTAAAGAAGTTGTCCACTACTATAACTTTTTTTTTTTTTTTTTTTTTTTTTTTTTAGAAATCTTGCTATTATGGGCCACTGAAAACATCCACTGTGTTTATTTTAGCCATATTACCTTTTATCATGCTGTAGCAGCACATCTTCAGTGCTGGATCCAGCTCTCATGGGGTTAATCGACAACTTCCTTTCTCCTGAGTTACTGTGCTCTAATACTACAAGTTCCATGATGCATTGCACTCGCCTGTAACTCTGCACCTGCCACCCCCCTCCAAAACACACCCCAACCCCTCCCTCCTCCCCCCTCTAGCTTCAAAAAGATTTGTGAGGTCATTTCTGTCCAACCCACCCTCCGTTACACACAGATAGATAGATAGATAGATAGATAGATAGATACAGATATATCTATGTCTATTTCCATCGATATGTCCATATCTATGTTTCTAAACCCCTTCACCCCTGGAGCTTTTTTGTTTTCGTTTATCGCTCCCCTTCTTTCCAGGGCCATAATTTTTCCATATGGCCATGTGAGGGCTTATTTTTTGCGGGACAAGTTCTGCTTTTGAACGACACCATTGGTTTTACCATGTCGTGTAACAGAAAATGTGAAAAAAATTCAAAGTGCAATGAAATGGCAAAAAAAGTGCAGTCCCACGCTAGTTTTTTGCTTGGCTTTTTTGCTAGGTTCACTGAATGCTAAGGCTGTGTGCACACGTTGTGGATTTGATTGCAGATCTGCAGCGTTTTTTGCCGCACTGAATTGCATCAAATCCGCAGTGTAGTGCACAACCAATGTAAGTCTATGGGAGCCGCAGACTTGTGCACACGCAGCGGAAAAGGCCGCCCCGAAACGCAGCTTTTTTTTCTTGCAGCATGTCACTTCTTTTGTGCGGAACTGCAGCGTTTCTGTACCCTTAGGCTACTTTCACACTGGAGTGAACTGCATTACGTCGCAATGCGTCGTTTTGCTGAAAAAACGCATCCTGCAAAAGTGCTTGCAGGATGCGTTTTTTCTGCATTAACTAACATTAGTGACGCATTTGCGACGCAATGACACACGTCGCAACCGTCGTGCGACGGTTGCGCCGTGCTGTGGCGGACCGTCGGGAGCAAAAAACATTACATGTAACGTTTTTTGCTCCCGACGGTCCGCTTTTTCACTCCACCCCCACCTCCCCGCACTTCTCCGCACCTCACAATGGGGCAGCGGATGCACTGGAAAAATGCATCCGCTGCCCCCGTTGTGCGGCGGAGACAACGCTAGCGTCGGGAACCTCGGCCCGACGCACCGTGACGGGCCGAGCCTGACGCTAGTGTGAAAGTAGCCTTAGACTTTCATTGAGTCGGGCACATCTGCAGCAAAAGCGCAGATGTAAAAAAGATCTGCAGTTTAGATGCGGATGTGGGTCTGGGAAACGCTGCAGTTTGGGAGGATGGAAGTGTGTGGGCGGTGACGGTGTGCGTGTATGTGTGTGCGGATGGGGTCTGCGGGCTGTTCGGATGTGTGCGGCGCTGTGCGGGACTGTTCAGGTGTGTGCGGGGCTGTTCGGATGTGTACAGCCCTGTGCGGGACTGTTCATGTGTGTGCGGGGCTGTTTGTGTGTGTACAGCCCTGTGCGGGACTGTTCGTGTGTGTGCGGGACTGTTCAGGTGTGTGCGGGGCTGTGCAGGGGGTCTTTTGGGGTGTGTGTGCAGGCATCATCCGATGGGACTACAAGTACACAGCATCCAATCTGCCGCTCATTCGGATGTAATCCGGACAGTGGACACACACCCTACGCTATCCATACATCTATCAATAGATCTATCCAGACACATCTATAGATAGATATATGAATAGATAGATGTATGCATCTATAGATCTATCTATATGTAGATCTGTCTATCCATTTCATCTATCTGTCTATCTGTGTGTAATGGAGTGTGGGTTGGACAAATGTAAAAGAGGAGGTTGGACAATAATGACATCACAAATCTTTTTTTTTTGTTCAATACATCTTTATTTAGCTTTCAAAAATGCACCAAAACGCATAAAAACCGCAAAAAAACCACACCAAAAGCTAATTAAAAAATGCATCAAAACCGTGCAAAAATCTGCATAAAAAACGCATCAAAACTGCACCAAAACCGCACCAAAATTGCATCAAAAACTGCATCGGTTTTGATGCAGTTTTTGGTGCAGTCTTGATGCAGTTTTTGGTGCAGTTTTGATGCTTTTTTTGGTGCGGTTTATGCGCGGTTTTAATGCCGTTTTTGGAAATCTAATATATAAAGCTGAATGTGTGTGTGTGTGTATGTATGTATGTATGTATGTATGTCCGGGATTGGCATCTGAACCGTAGCAGCTACAGCCACAAAATTTTGCACAGTCACACGTCTGGACCCCGAGAGCGTCATAGGCTATGTTGTGAGGTGAAATTTTAACCCCGCGCTTTCCAATTCACCAAACAATTTTGCCCCTATCTACATAATGGGGAAAAAGTGAAAGGAAAAGTGTTGGAGGCGTCGCAGCTACAGGCACAAAATTTTGCACAGTCACACGTCTGGACCCTGAGAGCGTCAAAGCTATATTGTGAGGTGAAATTTTAACCCCGCGCTTTCCAAGTCACCAAACAATTTTGCCCCTATCTACATAATGGGGAAAAAATGAAAGGAAAAGTGTTGGAGGCAAATTAACAGCTGCCAGATGTGAACAAGGGGGACTTAAAGAATGACAGCGATGGCACCAAAGAGTATATACTGTACAGTTGCTAAGGTGGGGCCCCAACATGGGATAATCACACCACCACGGGGATATGAACACACACACAAAATGCGCCACACACTACCACGTGCTCGAACACATATACCACCCTCAGTGCACATTTCACCACACATACACCAACCTCGCCACATAAAAGTAGAAACACAAAAGTCGCCGCTCAAAACTCGCCACGCGCAAAACTCTCCACATGCAAAACTCGCCACACGTGCAAAACTCGCCACACGCAAAACTTGCACACGCAGAAAAATTGCCACACGCAGAAAAATTGCCACATGCACAAAAGTTGCAACACATGCAAAAGTTGCCTCACACAAAACTTGCACATACTCAAAAGGCACCACACATAAAACTCGCCACGCGCAAAACTCGCCATGCGCAAAACTTGCTGCACACAACTTGCTACACTAACCTGTCACATGCAACTCGACACACAAAAAGTTGCTACACGCATGTCGCCACACAAAACTCATCTCACAAAAGTCCCTACATGCATGTCGCCACACGCAACTCAACACACACAACTTGACACACGAAACTCGCCCTAAAACACACACAAGTCTGGTATCCTTCAAAAATAAAAATCTGATTAATAAGCAGACAAACTACAAGAGCAACAAATGTACCATATAGGAATCCGGCAGCTGTCAGTCACATGACCAGTCTATTATGTGTATGTGTGAGCTAATATATACTGCCAGGGGGTGGGCTTACTGTTGGCTGGGGATTTATCAGGCTGCCATTTTAGCTTACAAATACTGAGGTAAAAATACTGACCAAATAACGTGTGAACGAGGGCTAATACAGGAGGAGATGGCATACAGCTATATACTATATACAGGAGATGACACACAGGTATATACTATTTACAGGGGAGATGACACACAGGTATATACTATATACAGGAGGAGATGACACACAGATATATACTATATACAGGAGAGATGACACACAGGTATATACTATATAGAGGAGGAGATGACATACAGGTACATACTACATACAGGAGGAGATGACATACAGGTATATACTATATACAGGAGGAGATGACACACAGGTATATACTATATACAGGAGCAGATTACCTACAGGTATATAGTATATACAGGAGGAGATGACACAGGTATATGCTATGTATAGGAGGAGATGACATACAGGTATATACTATATACAGGAGATGACACACAGATATATACTATATATAGGTGAGATGACACACAGGTATATACTATATACAGGAGATTACATACAGGTATATCTAATATATAAAGCTGAATGTGTGTATGTATGTATGTGTGTATGTCCGGGATTGGCATCTGTACCGTCGCAGCTACAGCCACAAAATTTTGCACAGTCACACGTCTGGACCCCGAGAGCGTCATAGGCTATGTTGTGAGGTGAAATTTTAACCCCGCGCGTTCCAATTCACCAAACAATTTTGCTCCTATCTACATAATGGGGAAAAAGTGAAGGGAAAAGTGTTGGAGGAAAATTGACAGCTGCCAGATGTGAACAATGAGGACTTAAAGAATGAGAGCGATGGCGACAAAGAGTATATACCGTACAGTTGCTAAGGTGGGGCCCCGACATGGGATACTCACCACACACGGGGATATGAACACAAACACAAAATGCGCCACACACTACCACGTGCTTGAACACATATACCACCCTCAGCACACATTTCACCACACACACACACCAACCTCGCCACATAAAAGTCGAAACACAAAAGTCACCACTCAAAACTCGCTACATGCAAAACTCGCCATATGCAAAACTAGGCTCACGCAAAACTCGCCACACGTGCAAAACTCACCTCATGGAAAACTCACCTCATGCAAAACTTGCACACACAGAAAAATTGCCACATGTACAAAAGTTGCACCACATGCAAAAGTTGCCTCACACAAAACTTGCACATACTCAAAATGCACCACACATAAAACTCGCCACGCGCAAAACTCGCCATGCACAAATCTTGCTGCACACAACTTGCTACACTAACCTGTCACATGCAACTCAACACACAAAATGTTGCTACACGCATGTCGCCACACAAAACTCATCTCACAAAAGTCGCTACATGCATGTCGCCACACGCAACTCAACACACACAACTTGACACATAAAACTCGCCCTAAAACACACACAAGTCTGGTATTGTCCTTCAAAAATAAAAATCTGATTAATAAGCAAACTACAAGAGCAACAAATGTACCATATAGGAAATACGGCAGCTGTCAGTCACATGACCTGTCTATTATGTGTATGTGTGAGCTAATATATACTGCCAGGGGGGTCGGCTTCCTGTTGGCTGGGGATTTATCAGGCTGCCAATAGCAACCAATCACAGCTCAGCTTCTATTTTGCTACAGTTAATTAACCTGAGCTCTGATTGGTTAATATAGGCAACAAAGACATTCTCAGTATAACAAAGCTAATATATGTTGTGAAATGCTTCTATTTGCTTAGTTTTTGCCTTTTAATAATTACATTTCTATCTATTTGTTTTGTGGTTTTTGTGTGCAGAATAAATTTTTGTTAACACATTCTATTTTGCTAACAGCAGTCATTAACCCGGGCGAAGCCGGGTAGTACAGCTAGTAAATAAATAAACGGACAATGTGCATGATTTGAAAGGAAACATGCATGAAAAAACGGATTCCAAGGCCGGATTCATAATTTCACATCTCAGTTTCATACTTTTTTTGCAGGATCCGTCGCTGTGCGTTTTTTCGCCGGACAGAAAAAACGTTCTGCTGTATGTGTTTTCTGTCTGGCGGAAACAGCTTTTTTGACGAATCTGGCAAAAAACGGATGAAACGTGTGGCCATCAGGCGCAATCCGGCGCTAATACAACTCTATGAGAAAAAAACGGATCCGGCGGAAAAAAATGGATCTGTTTTTTTCAAAACTCGCCGGATTGTGCCTCACGGCAAAAACCTGATGTGTGAAAGCAGCCAAATATATGGATAGAAACATCTATGTATCTATAGATATATCTATCTATAAATATATCTATAGATAGATATATCCATAGATATATAATAGAATGGCCGATGTTTCTAAGGCTACTTTCACACTAGCGTCGTGCACTGCACATCGCAATGCGTCGTTGTGGAGAAAAAACATCCTGCAAAGTTGCCCGCAGGATGCGTTTTTTTTCTCCATAGACTTTTATTAGCAGCGCATTGCGACGCAGTGCCACACATCGCAACCGTCGTGTGACGGTTGCACCGTGTTTTGGCGCAACGCCGGCACAAAAAAGTTACATGTAACTTTTTTTGTGCGTCTAGTCCGCCATTTTCGACCACTGTCTGCTGTCTCAGGAAAATACATACTAACACCTGAGTGAGACCTGCACCTTTCAGGACAGATGTTACATTATCACTAGTCACACAATAAACCTATACATAGTTCACTGCACACATATATATTTATACATATTTCACTACACCTCCCTCCTTATGAACGTGCGTGGGGGTTGACTTACAGGTCAGCTCCTGACCCGTATCTGGTTCCGCCCCACCTTGGCGAGATAGACCATCAGCATTGTCATGATCAACTCCCTTCTTGTGCTGAATTGTGAAATCATATTGCTGCAATATCAGACTCCATCTAAGCAATTTCCCGTTGTCCCCAATTACTCTTTTGAGCCAACTACGTGGGTTATGATCTGTGATCACGGTGAAGTCGCCCATAGAGGTATGGTTGCAGCTTCTGCAGAGCCCACACAATTGCCAAACATTCCTTTTCAATGGTGGCATAAGCCACTTCTCTGGGCAGGAGTTTCCTGCTTAGGTACAGAATTGGGTGCTCCTCACCTTGCTGGTTCACCTGGCTGAGGACCGCACCTAGCTCATAGGTGCTGGCATCTGTCTGCACTACAAACTGGCGAGTGAAATCTGGGGCCTGCAGGACGGGTGAACTAACCAATGCAGACTTTAGGGCATACAATGATTCCTCACACTGAGGACTCGAGGAGACAATTTTAGGAAGTCTCTTCCTGGTCAGATCAGTTAATGGTTTGGCCAGAGCACTGTAGTTTGGTACAAACCTCCTATAGTAGTCAGCCGTACCCAGGAAGGACAGTACCTGCTTCTTGGTTCGTGGGGTGGCCCAGGCTGTAATGGCTTCTACCTTCCCTGGCTCAGGTTTTAGCAGTCCTCCCCCCACCTGGTGTCCCAGGTATTGTACTTCCCGCATGGCTACCTGACACTTCCCTGGCTTAACAATAAGACCTGCAGTTTTAAGCTTTTACAACACCTGAGAAAGATGTACGAGGTGTTCCTCCCAAGGATCACTAAAGATGGCTATATCATCAAGATAAGCGACGGCAAAACCATCACATCCTTCCAATAAGTGATTGACCAACCTCTGGAAGGTGGCAGGGGCATTCTTCATACCAAAGGGCATCACCAGAAACTCAAACAGCCCGAATGGCGTCATAAAGGCAGACCTCTCCTGAGTTTCTCTGGTCAGGGGTATCTGCCAATATCCCCTACTCAGGTCCATGATGGTGAGGTACGATGCTTTAGCTAGCTGCTCTAACAGCTCATCTATCCTCGGCATGGGGTAGACCTCACATGTAGTCAGTACATTTAATTTCCTGTAGTCTACACAGAACCGGGTAGTACGGTCCTTTTTTGGGACAAGAACCACAGCCGAGGCCCAGGCACTCTGGGATTTGTGTATCACCTTGAGGTTCAGCATCTCCTCTACCTGTTCCCTCATGTGGGCCTTCACCTCTGCTGACACACGGTATGCAGACTGCCGTACTGGGGGATTAGGACCAGTGTCCACATGGTGAACTGCTGAGTGCGTCCTCCCAGGCTCCCCTGTGAAGACTTCGGTGAACTCGCTGAGCGCCCCCATCAGCTCAGACCTCTGACTGTGTGTGCTGTTTCATGTATGTTCTTCAGTTCCATGTATGTTGTTGTGTTTACTCTGTTGCCACCCAATGGCCTTTTTCTGTATGGCAGCTTGTTATTCATTTATTCTTGTGGGCATGTCTTTCCCTTCCGGTTCAGGGGTCAAGTCTTCTCTTCCTCTGGCAGCCATTTAGTGATGGGCAGTGCGGCTCTTTTTGGATCCTAAGTGGATTCCTATTCAGTATCTATTCAGGCGTCCGAAACTCCGCCCACCTACCGCAGAAACCCTGCCCACTTCTTAGAGCCAATTAAATTGAAGCGTGGGCGGGGTTTTGCTCAGGTGGGCGGAGTTTCACATGCCGAAGCCCGGAATTTTACGCCCAGTGAGAGCCATTCAGGAATTTTAGTGGCTCTCACTGGTGTGCCGGCTCCCATCGTTCACAGCAGGGAGCCGGCTCTTTGTGTCGCGTCGCTCGTGAACGACACATCACTACAGCCATTCCATTTTCAGTTTCATGCTGTTGTGAGAGGAAGCTCTTGAACCGGGCTTAGGAAGCCATCAGTCTTTCGACCTCTCTTGCTGCTCACACTTGCAGTCGCACTTGGTGCTACCTCTTACTGTACCTTGTCTACACCTGCATTTCTGGAGAAAGTTACTGTATTACCAGTTATACGCTGAATGTCCAGATTTACAAATAAACAAGTCTGGACTGCACAATCCCTGGTGTGCATCATCTCTCCGGACGCTGAGCAGCATTGGTCCTGTCTGCCTCACAGCGAGGAAAATACTGAAGGTACGATTCTCTCACAACACCTATTAGTCAACCTGACCTCCATTCGCCTCATGTGCGGACAGAACAGTCGCTGCCTTGAAGCCCGGCCAGAATCATCCTTATATCCCAACCCATGTGCCCGCGCTCTGCCTGCTCACATACTGCAGCCCTGCTCTGCTAAGAAATCTCCTGCAGCATCACCTCAGACCGCATTGTGCATAAAGACTCTGTGTGTTATACCACATCGCTGCAGATTGTCAAACCGCAGAACCCCACAATTCTCTAAAAACACCTTGGGAATCTTATCAGGGGGTCGCAACTAAGCTGCACTGTGATTTCCAGCCCCCAATTCAAAAGTTCAGTTTCTTAAAGGGACAGCGCACCTTAAATCAAAATGGCCGAAAAGGACCTTACGCAGCTCCCCAATTCTGAAACAGAGCAAATACAACCTAATACCGTCCATTATGAAGACCAGGAAGCAGAGCCGGCTTCCGCAGCAGACCCAGATGCACGACCAGTACGCTCCATCAAGCCAACATTAAAGGTCCTTGAGAATTACCATTCCACAAGGGATGAGTTCAATGACAACCTGGATGACCTATGGGAACGAGTTGCCTCCCTCATGTCAAGCGTCCAACGCCACAAAGATAATGCAGCGAGTTTACAGGACACTATAAGACAGCTAGACGTGGCCCACGGCAGATACAAGAGACTGTCTGCAAAGTATGCTGCCTTCCTAAAAGACTAAGGCTACGTTCACATTTGCGTTGTGCGGCGCAGCGTCGGCGACGCAACGCACAACGCATGCAAAAACGCATGCAAAACGTAGCTTTTTGTTACACATGCGTCCAATTTTGGCATGATTTTTGGCGCAAAAAAATGCAACATGCAACGTCATGTGCGCCCTGACGCTTGCGCCAAAAATGACGCATGCATCACAAAACGCAAGACAACGCATGTCCATGCGCCCCCATGTTAAATATAGGGGCGCATGACGCATGCGCCGCTATGCGTCGCCGAACCTGCGCCCGACGCAACGCAAATGTGAATGTAGCCTAAAATCGACGAAGCCCTATCAGAGTTAAGTAAGGCAGATTCCACGGACAGAGAAAGGGATGCCACCGTGCAAGACACCAAAGATAAAGCGGAGCTTGGCATCGCCCATCTGCAAGAAACTAGATCGCACAGGTCAGCCTCGTCTAAACACTCTGTTCGGTCATACAAGTCACCCTGCTCAAGAACTTCAGCCCTCAGCGACAGAATTCTAGAGGCCCATTTAAACGCAGAGCGATCCAAACTAAGATGTTCATACACAGAAAAGAAAGCCGAAGCAGAAGTCAAGAAAGCAGAGGCTCAAGCAAAGATTCTTCAAACAGAAATGAAGGAAGAAGTCGCATTAGCCGAAATAAAAATACTCGAGCAAGCATTGAAGCAAAACCTTGACCCGATTTGCCTGCCACCACAGGAAGAAGACGACCCAGCTGTTCGTACCAGAGACTACGTTCAGAAACAGATACCTGCAGCGCACACCTTCTCCAGTGACGTTCAACCCAACCTTGCAGAAACGTCCAAGTCAGCCCAACTTTTGGTGCCAGTATCGCCCACAGCCCCTACAGAGACCCAAGACCAACGCCGTGATGCACCCCCTCAGGAGCAGTCATCACCGCAAGACAACCGCAAGGCACACTCCAGCCTGCCTCCACGGTTCAAGCAGCGGTCATCAGAATCTCCAGAGGTTAAACCACAGCTCAACCCTGTAGCAACATCATTCTACCCGGGAACAATTCACCCTTCTACGCCACACAGCTTATACGCCCGAGGGGCACCACAAGCTACTACGGTAACAAGGAGTGAAGGATCAGACTTGTCCATGTTTGCCAGGTTCATGGTGAGCAGAGAGCTAATCAGCACTAGCCTCTCAAAATTCGATGACCGTGCAGAGAACTACAGAGCCTGGAAAGCAACCTTCAAGGCTGCCATTGCTGATCTCAACCTATCCGCGGAGCAGGAGCTTGACCTCATGGTAAAATGGTTGGGTCCTGAATCCACAAACCGTATCAAGAGTCTTAGGACTGTCTATGTGGGGCAAGCTGAAGCCGGTCTCGCAGCTGCCTGGCAGAGACTCGAAGGAACCTATGGCAGCGCTGAAGCCATAGAAAATTCCATATTCAAGAGACTGCAGAATGTTCCAAGGATCAACCTTAAGGAAGCCCACAAGCTTCTGGACTTAAGTGACCTACCTATGGAGCTGGATCTTGCTAAAAGAGACCCTCTTCTGTCTGGACTGTGCTACCTGGACACTGCCCATGGGGTGAACCTAATCGTCTCAAAGCTGCCACATAGTCTGCAAGAGAAGTGGGCAGTGTGTGTCTCCAGGTATAAAAGGTAACATGTCACCTTTCCTCCATTCATTCCATTCTGCAAGTTCATTGATGAACAGGCCCAAATGAGAAATGATCCTAGCCTCGACTTCCTGGAGTCTAACACTGCAGCTCCAGCAACACCTTCATCAAGGTATGAAAGCGTGGCACATAGACGCAAGGACTCGAACAGTGTAAGTGTCAGAAAGACTAACCTGCCTTCACCTGCAGTACCTGCCGATAAGCAGTACACTACTCCGTCGAGGGATAAGTCTTTCAATTGTGAGTGTCCTATTCACAAAAAACCACACTCACTGAACAAATGTAGAGGCTTCAGGTCGAAAACCATGCAGGAGCGCATGAAAATCCTCAGAGGTATGTGGGGAGAATCAAAGTGCTAAGTGCTGTGCCAGGATATGCCTAATCAGAGTTTATCCAGAAGGGCAACCAGAGAAGGCAGTAAAAATGTATGCCATCATTGATGATCAGAGCAATCGATCCCTAGCTGGACCTAAGTTCTTTGAAGCCTTTAGAATCAAGGGACCAGCAACGCCCTACACTCTGAATACTTGCTCGGGGCGCATAGAGACTAGTGGCAGAAGAGCACAAGGGTTCATCGCTTCTTCTATTAATGAAGACATAGAGATACCCCTACCTACGCTAATTAAATGTGATCAAATACCAGACCAAAGGGATGAGATCCCTACCCCGGAAGCTGCTTTCCACCAACCACACTTAAGGCACCTAGTCAGTGTTATCCCACCTTTGGACACAGACGCTGAAATCCTACTTCTGCTCGGCAGAGATAACTTAAGGATACATAAGGTCCGCCAACAGTGTAATGGTCCTGACTACGCCCCCTACGCCCAGAGACTTGACTTGAGGTGGGTAGTCATAGGAAACGTATGCTTGGACCGAACAGGAGTCCATTCCTTTAAGACCTACATACGCCGGGACGGGCGCACTACTTTCTGCAAACCATGTCCTCATCACTACGAGGTGAAGGAAAAGCTTCCAGATCCTGTACAGCTGCCTGATGTTATCCCTTCTCCCTATGCAGACGACTTGGGAAGATCGGTGTTTCATACCACTAAGGATGACAAGAAAGTAGCCCCGTCTATGGAAGACAAGGAATTTGTCAGGATAATGGACAATGAGTTCCTTAAGGATGAGACCAATCACTGGGTTTTTCCCTTACCCTTCCGAGCTACCAGGGTAAGGCTCCCGAACAATCGTGAACAAGCCTTATCGAAATTCAACTCTCTCCAGTGCACACTAAGCAATAAACCGGAGATGAAAGAACACATTGTCACCTTTATGGGCAAAATATTCCATAACAACCATGCGGAGCCAGCGCCTCCCTTAAAGGAAAATGAGGAGTGCTGGTACCTACCCTCATTTGAAGTATATCACCCAAAGAAACCTAAACAAATTAGAGTTGTCTTTGATTCAAGCGCCAAACATCAAGGCGTATCACTCAACAATGTCCTCCTTACAGGTCCTAATCTGACAAACAACCTAGTAGGAGTGTTGATGAGGTTCAGGAAAGAGCCCATTGCCAACACTGCCGACATTGAACAGATGTTTCATTGTTTTCATAGTCCGAGAGGACCACAGGAATTTCCTCCGGTTCCTGTGTT
This sequence comes from Ranitomeya variabilis, assembly GCF_051348905.1. Taxonomy (NCBI): domain Eukaryota; kingdom Metazoa; phylum Chordata; class Amphibia; order Anura; family Dendrobatidae; genus Ranitomeya; species Ranitomeya variabilis. The sequence goes on along the minus strand of NC_135238.1, from coordinate 246,623,259 downwards.
ACAAGGACAATGACCCTACCGAAGAGATGGTGGAGTATCGCATGCGGGTGCACGTATTCGGGAACAGCCCTTCACCCGCAGTGGCAACATATGGCCTGCGGCGAACCGCACTAGAAGTCCGAGTATAAAACAGACGCCAGAGACTTTGTAGAAAAAGACTTCTACGTAGATGATGGACTAAAATCTCTACCCACAGAAGAAGCGGCAATCGACCTACTTAAAAGGACCCAACATATGCTGTACCGAGCTAAGCTTAGACTGCACAAAATTGCTTCAAACAGCCTGGCTGTCACGAGAGCCTTTGAGTCAAGTGACCACGCACGTGGATTCAAGGACATATGCAGCGCCCCAGAGTCCTGGTCGTTGCAGTACTGTGGCTCCGCCACTATGGGGAGCTATGGTGCGTCTGATGGCACTGAAGGAGTTCATCTGATCAGGTATCACAGACACCAATACATTTCACAGTCGGGCCTCCGGGGGGAGCTAAGGGTTCTATTCATTAGGCCACTCCCCACCATAGTGGGTAAACTGGGGGTCAGGCAGGAAGTTAGATCAGAAAGCTGACTGGGTTGGAACCAGGCAACACCTTGTGGCAGAGGGTGTTGTGGGGGAAGATACAGTAGGGTCTCTGTCAGGGGTGGGATCCTGACAGAGGCTTGGCAACAAGAAAGAACGTAACGGGACCGTGCCTGCTCCGGGTAGCGGCGGTACCCAAGGAAGGACTCGAAGCGAGATAGATTGTGCTGAGTGAGAAACGAGATCACGCAAAGGAGAAATACCAGTAGGAGTCGTGCTGTAAGACCGAAGCAACATCCTACTGAGGCGCACTACCGGTGGCCGGAACGCCGAGGGAGTAGAATAATATTCAGCTTCAAGCAATACTCCAAACCGCGGCAGGACAGTCAGTCTAAGGCGGGCTGTCTAACACATATCACCTATGCAGTCTTGGGGGGCAACTTGTGGAGAGGGGCGACTCTAGGGTCCCGGAAGAGCTCCGAGCCTACCCGTCAAACGGGTGCCGTCCCAACCAGAACATCAGGGAGGGACGGAGGATTAGCAGAACATCATCTAATCGAGTTGTGAGGGAACTTAAGAAACAGACACAACAGTTGTGGGGTACTTTCCGTAAGCACAGCAGGGAAGGACCACAACACATAGCGCTAGTAGGAAGGCACCGATTTCCACCTGTGAAGAGAACTCTGGAGGTGCCATTGGACCGGCCGGACTTGCGCAGCCTGGTGAACCGTGTTCCGGACTGAGGACCCAGAGATCTTCAGTAAAGAGGTAAAGAGACTGCAACCTGGTGTCCTCGTTATTTACTGCACCGCACCACCACAGCATCACCACCATCATCCACACCTATTATTCATTGTGCGCCCCACGGCAGGGTCACGGGCCGGGGCCTAGCCGCCGTGACAACCCCAGAGCAGAGACTCAGAGGCCCGGTACCGGGTATCCCCCTCGGCCCTGCGGCAGTGGGGGCGCTACACATAGACCTAGGACCAGACCGTCCACCTGTGCAGAGAAGCTTAGGCCTGAGGTGGAACCTGTCAGCCGACACCTTCGGTTTCCAAATCAACTGTGCAGACAAACCATTCACTAAACGTGGTATCTAGTGTTGAGCATTCCGATACCGCAAGTATCGGGTATCGGCCGATACTTGCGGGTATCGGAATTCCGATACCGAGATCCGATACTTTTGTGGTATCGGGTATCGGTATCGAAACAACATTAATGTGTAAAATACAACATTAATGTGTAAAATAAAGAATTAAAATAAAAAATATTGCTATACTCACCTCTCCGACGCAGCCTGGACCTCACCGAGGGAACCGGCAGCGTTGTTTGCTTAAAATGCGCGCGTTTCCTGCCTCCCGCGACGTCACGGCTTCTGATTGGTCGCGTGCCGCCCATGTGGCCGCGACGCAACCAATCACAGCAAGCCGTGACGTAATTTCAGGTCCTGAATGCCTATTTCTGCATTCAGGACCTGAAATTACGTCACGGCTTGCTGTGATTGGTCGCGTCGCGGCCACATGGGCGGCACGCAACCAATCACAAGCCGTGACGTATTTTTAAAATGCGCGCGTGTCCTGCCTCCCGTGACATCACGGCTTGTGATTGGTCACGTCGTCCATGTGACCGCGACGCGACCAATCACAAGCCGGAACGTAATTTTAAAATCCTGAATGCCTAGAATTAGGCTTCCAGGACCTCAAAATTACGTCACGGCTTGCTGTGATTGGTCGCGTCGTGGCCACATGGGCGGCACGCGACCAATCAGAAGCCGTGACGTCGCGGGAGGCAGGAAACGCGCGCATTTTAAGCAAACAACGCTGCCGGTTCCCTCGGTGAGGTCCAGGCTGCGTCGGAGAGGTGAGTATAGCAATATTTTTTATTTTAATTCTTTATTTTACACATTAATATGGATCCCAGGGCCTGAAGGAGAGTTTCCTCTCCTTCAGACCCTGGGAACCATCAGGGATACCGTCCGATACTTGAGTCCCATTGACTTGTATTGGTATCGGGTATCGGTATCGGATTAGATCCGATACTTTGCCGGTATCGGCCGATACTTTCCGATACCGATACTTTCAAGTATCGGACAGTATCGCTCAACACTAGTGGTATCCTGTCAGTGGTAAATAGCCTATATGACCCACTGGGATTCGTGGCACCAATTACCATACAAGGTAAATCCCTTCTGAGACAGCTATCCGAAACCGTCAAGGACTGGGATGCTCCACTCCCTCCTGACAAGGAATCGAAATGGGAAACCTGGAAGCAGTCTTTGTGTGCTTTGGATGAAATCCATATACCGAGATGCTACGCCGGAATCTCACTTGCTGCTAGCACTAGGACGGAACTCCATGTGTTCTCGGACGCATCCACGGGGGCCATTGCAGCTGTTGCCTACCTGAAGGTGACGGAATTCGACAATCAAGATCACGTTGGCTTCGTTTTCGGCAAGGCTAAGTTGGCTCCCAAGCCTGACCACACTATTCCCAGGCTGGAACTCTGTGGGGCTGTGCTTGCAGTAGAACTTGCAGACTTTATTCAGCATGAGCTGGACACTCACATAGATGACGTACAATACTATAGTGACAGCAAAGTTGTCTTAGGTTACATCTACAACCAAACAAGGCGCTTCTTCGTGTATGTCAGTAACCGCATTGAGAGAATAAGAAGGTCTTCCAAACCGGAACAGTAGCACTATATCCCATCTGAACTTAATCCAGCCGACCATGCCACTAGACCTATGTCTATAAATTCCTTTACTAATTCTTCTTGACTTTCAGATCCAAAGTTTCTGCTGGAACAGAAGGGAAGTGAATTTGTCCAGGAAGTCTTCAGCATCCAGGATCCGGATGATGATCCAGAAGTCCGCCCCGAGGTCAGTGCTCTGGCCACGAACGCTAAACTAACCTCCACCCTCGGTTGCCAGCACTTCGAACGCTTCTCCAATTGGATGAAACTCATTAAGACTATTGCAAGGTTAGTCCACATTGCGATATCTTATCACAATTCACATGGAGACAAAGACTGTCATGGTTGGCACGTCTGCCAAAAACCACTCTCTGCTGAGGACATTGCTCACTGCGAGTCCCTTATAATACTTTATGTCCAGCAGAGTGTATTTAGTACCGAATGGGAATGCTTATACCACAAACAGCAGATCCCTCTGAAAAGTCCCATTGCCCATTTGAATCCACTAATGGACAGCTTCGGTTTGCTGAGAGTCGGTGGTCGATTAAATCGAGCCAAGCTAGAGTTTCCAGAGCAACATCCTTGCATCATTCCCAGTAGACATCACATCACCGATCTACTGATTCGGCACTTTCATGAAAAAACTGAACACCAAGGCAGGCAGATCACAGAGGGCAAGTTACGGTCTGCAGGACTTTGGATCATAGGCATGAAAGGACGTGTAGTGGGATCAATACATCGCTGTGTGCAATGTCGCAAAACTAGAGGAAAACAGGTGCATCAACAAATGGCCGACCTACCCTTCGACAGAGTGAGTGCCGAACCGGCTTTTACCTACGTCGGCCTAGACGTCTTTGGGCCATGGATGGTATCTGCACGCAGGACTCGTGGAGGTCATGCCAACAGCAAACGTTGAGCCATATTATTCACTTGCATGAGTGTCCGTGCCGTTCACATAGAAGTGATAGAATCTATGGACACATCCAGCCTGATTAACGCTCTTCGGCGGTTTCTAGCGATCAGAGGACCAGTGAAACAGTTAAGGTCTGACCGCGGAAGCAACTTCATCGGTGCATGTCGAGAGCTGGATATTGACATCAAGCCAATTCAGGATCAACTGGCAGAAAGAGGTTGCACCTGGATCTTCAATCCTCCGCATAGTTCTCACATGGGAGGTTCCTGGGAAAGGATGATCGGGATCTCACGCAACATCTTGAACTCTATGCTTATGGACATGAACTCTTCAAGACTTACGCATAAGACCTTGGTTACTCTTCTGGCTGAAGTTTCTGCCATAATCAACTCAAGACCACTTGTCCCAGTGTCAATGGATCCTGAAATGCCAACTATTCTTACGCTGGCTACTCTTCTTACCCAAAAGATCGGGAACCCATTAACAGTCAGTGTAGAGTTTACTCACGCAAACTCCTACCAGAAGCAGTGGAAACGTGTACAGTACCTCGCCAATTACTTCTGGAACCGGTGGAGAAAGGAGTATCTTGTGGTTCTGCAAGGAATGAAAAGAAGAGAAAAACCAGCTAGAATATTAAAGGATATACTTGTTTGATCAACCAAAAAGAAACGCACTATCCTAAAAGAATACTTTATTGATAATATCTAAAATTCTCATAGACAATTATATATACTTATATGTATGCTACCAACATCAATCAACTGGGTTCGGGTAGGCTAGTAAAGTAGGAAATAATGAAGGTATTCCTGACACAGTCCCTGTTAGGTGGCCCTATAGTAGCGACACCTACCTAACAGCGGAGGTTGGCACCCTAGATTTCGATATGGCGCCCCCGCTCCACGTCGACTGTCCCTTCTTGCCCTAATAGGTCCTGCCAGCTACCCACGCCCAGGTCCCCACAAACATACACACAAATTGACCAAAGGTCACACTAACCAAAAACGTGAAAAAAGGTGTAACAAAAATTACTAAAAACAACGCAGCAAGAAATATTGCTGTGTGAAGTTCCACTATATTGCAAGTACCCCAAGGCTATGTCTGCAAACGATGTAGATGAAAAGCTGTTCTTAGATAAAATTTATCTAATTATTTATTGCTGCGTTGTTTTTAGTAATTTTTGTTACACCTTTTTTCACTTTTTTTTCACTTTTTTCACGTTTTTGGTTAGTGTGACCTTTGGTCAATTTGTGTGTATGTTTGTGGGGACCTGGGAGTGGGTAGCTGGCAGGACCTATTAGGGCAAGAAGGGACAGTCGACGTGGAGCGGGGGCGCCATATCGAAATCTAGGGTGCCAACCTCCGCTGTTAGGTAGGTGTAAGCTACTATAGGGCCACCTAACAGGGACTGTGTCAGGAATACCTTCATTATTTCCTACTTTACTAGCCTACCCGAACCCAGTTGATTGATGTTGGTAGCATACATATAAGTATATATAATTGTCTATGAGAATTTTAGATATTATCAATAAAGTATTCTTTTAGGATAGTGCGTTTCTTTTTGGTTGGTTCTGCAAGGAAGAAGAAAATGGCGACAGAGTAAACCGAACTTGAAGGAAGGAGACATTGTATTAATGAAGGAACAAGCTCAAAGGGTCGACTGGCCTATGGGAATCATTACAAAGACTTTCCCTAGTGAAGACAGTAAGGTCCGGAAGGTGGAGCTGAAAGTCCTTAGGAAAGGTGAACCTAAGATATTTCAGAGGTCAATCCATGAGCTCGTATTGGTACTACCGATCGAGGACATTCCGGTAAAATAAACTATGAACAGAACTCTGCAATAGTACTTTGTCCATTGGATTACAGTTGGGTCAGAGATAGTTTGGCCTAGTGCGGCTTTTCTGACCTGAAGATGGGTTTTCCTTTGGATTATATCAGGAACTGACTTAACATCTTACCTTGTTTAAAGTTATTGCATTGCATGCATGTTTGGTTTCATTTTCTAGGTTGTTGGACTTTATTTCAAGGACACTAATGTAGTGAAATCCCTTACGGAATTTCAGACGGGGAATGTGCTGTTTCATGTATGTTCTTCATGCTATGTATGTTGTTGTGTACTCTGCTGCCACCCAATGGCCTTTTTCTGTATGGCAGCTTGTTATTCATTTATTCCTGTGGGCAAGTCTTTCCCTTCCGGTTCAGGGGTCAAGTCTTCTCTTCCTCTGGCAGCCATTCCATTTTCAGTTTCATGCTGTTGTGAGAGGACACGCTCTTGAACCGGGCTTAGGAAGGCATCAGTCTTTCGACCACACTCTCTCTTGCTGCTCACACTTGCAGTCATACTTGGTGCTACCTCTTACTATACCTTGTCTACACCTGCATTTCTGAAGAAAGTACTGTATTACCAGTTATACGCTGTATGTCCGGAATACAAATAAACAAGTCTGGATTGCACAATCCCTGGTGTGCATCATCTCTTCAGACGCTGAGCAGCATTGGTCCTGTCTGCCTCACAGCAAGGAAAATACTGAAGGTACGAATCTTTCTCACACCTATTAGTCACTCACACCTCCATTCACCTCATGTGGGGACAGAACACTGTGGGATAGCTCAGGGTTAAACTCTGCTGACTCCAGGGACTCCATGTACTGAGTCCTGGCCCCCACATCCAGTAACAGATCAGCCTCCCCCTCTTCAGGCAGGCTACAGACAGGTAAGACACAGGCCTCCCTGTCATGATGAGCCTTCAGCACATTCACATGAAATACTTTCTGACGCTTTGCATGCTCATCTAGTGTCACCACATAATTAACATCATTCAGCCGCTTATGTACAGTGTATGGTCCCTCCCATGCGGCCTGCAATTTATTCTGTAACATAGGGACCAACACCCAAACCTTCTGCCCCTCCTCGTAGGCCCTCAGTCTGGCATTACGGTCGTACCAGACCTTCTGGTTGATTTGGGCCTGGGTCACGTTCTCATGGGCCAGGTTGCTCAGTTTTTGCATTCTCTCTCTGAGCCGCAGTACATATTCGACCACTGAGACTCCAGTAGTTCTGGGATCGTCCTCCCAACAGTCCTTAATCAAATCAAGTGGCCCCCTGACCCTCCTCCCATAAACCAGTTCAAAGGGGGAGAATCCAGTAGACTCCTGGGGTACCTCTCTGTAGGCAAACAACAGATGGGGGAGGTGCCGCTCCCAGTCTCTCCCTTCAGGCTCCACCAGCATTTTCAGCATTTGCTTTAATGTTCCGTTAAAACGCTTGCAGAGTCCGTTGGTTTGGGGATGATAGGTGCTGGCCACAACATGCTGTACTTGTATTCTTTCACAGAGGCTTTCCATCAGATCGGACATGAACTGGGTTCCCTGATCGGTCAACATTTCCCTGGGGAAACCCACACGAGAGAACAGTCAGTAAAGCATCCGCCACTTTGTCTGCTCGGATGGAGGACAGCGCCACAGCTTCTGGGTACCGTGTAGCATAGTCCACCACTGTGAGGATGTACTTTTTGCCAGAGCTGCTAGGTATGGCGAGTGGCCCTATAATATCCACAGCCACTCGCTGGAAAGGTTCATCGATCACAGGCAGTGGTATCAATGGAGCTTTCTGTATATTCCCGGACTTTCCAACTCTCTGACAAACTACACATGATCGGCAGTAATTGGGAATATCTGTCCCCAGGGCCGTATTTAGAGTTTCTGCTGCCCTAGGCACTTTTCGTGCTGCCTCCCCCATTGGTGAGTATGACGCTATCGGCAGTGACTTAGGCTACTTTCACATCAGCGATTTTTGCTATTTGCGGCAGATCCAGCAGCTTTTTCACATCCGCATAAAAAGAAAAAAAAAAACCTTGCTCAGGTGCACCCCCTCCCCCGCATCCTGGTGCCCTCAAGTGACTAGTGACAAATACGGCACTGCTACCAGGTTACACTCAGCAAGTATGTGGAGCTTAGAGGACCTGGGAGCAATGGGTTGCTTGACCATTGGGGCAGGGACAAGTAACATTCAACCCTCCAGCCACAACACACGGGGCACAGCAGTGCAGGAGGCACAGGGCACAATACATGGGGCACTGCAGTGCAGGAGGCACAGAGCACCACAACACAGGGGGCACAGCAGTGCAGGTGGCACAGGGCACCACAACACACGGGGCACAGCAGTGCAGGAGGCACAGGGCACCACAACACATGGGGCACAGCAGTGCAGGAGGCACAGGGCACAATACATGGGGCACAGCAGTGCAGGAGGCACAGGGCACCACAACACACGGGGCACAGCAGTGCAGGAGGCACAGGGCACCACAACACACGAGGCACAGCAGTGCAGGAGGCACAGGGCACCACAAACGGGGCACAGCAGTGCAGGAGGCACAGGGCACCACAACACATGGGGCACAGCAGTGCAGGAGGCACAGGGCACCACAACACATGGGGCACAGCAGTGCAGGAGGCACAGGGCACCCCCAACGGGGCACAGCAGTGCAGGAGGCACAGGGCACCCCCAACGGGGCACAGCAGTGCAGGAGGCACAGGGCACCACAACACACGGGGCACAGCAGTGCAGGAGGCACAGGGCACCCCCAACGGGGCACAGCAGTGCAGGAGGCACGGGGCACAGCAGTGCAGGAGGCACAGGGCACCACAACACACGGGGCACAGCAGTGCAGGAGGCACAGGGCACCACAACACACGGGGCACAGCAGTGCAGGAGGCACAGGGCACCACAACAGACGGGGCACAGCAGTGCAGGAGGCACAGGGCACCACAACACATGGGGCACAGCAGTGCAGGTGGCACAGGGCACCACAACACATGGGGCACAGCAGTGCAGGAGGCACAGGGCACCACAAACGGGGCACAGCAGTGCAGGTGGCACTGGGCATCACAATACACGGGGTACAGCAGTGCAGGAGGCACAAGGCACAACACACGGGGCACAGCAGTGCAGGAGGCACAGGGCACCACAACACATGGGGCACAGCAGTGCAGGAGGCACAGGGCACCACAAACGGGGCACAGCAGTGCAGGAAGCACTGGGCATCACAACACACGGGGCACAGCAGTGCAGGAGGCACAGGGCACCACAATACATGGGGCACTGCAGTGCAGGAGGCACAGGGCACCACAACACACGGGGCACAGCAGTGCAGGAGGCACAGGGCACCACAACACACGGGGCACCATACCTCCCAACCGTCCCGATTTCAGCGGGACAGTCCCGCTTTGGCACCGGGGTCCCGCTGTCCCGCTTCGGGCATTTAAAATCCCGAATTTGCGGCCGCCGGTGAAGCCCCGCCCACTTCCGGGACGTAGAGACGATTAGGACTAGTCCCGCACTCCGGGCGGGGTCAGTGACGTAAGCGGCCGGCATGATCACACTCTGCAGCCTTTGTTTAGTAAATCTGGGCCAGGAGATCGGGGAAGGAGGGACCAGCTGCGTGCGCGGCGCCGACTCCAGCCTGGTGTCTCCCCCACCACGCACCGCAACGCGCATGCGCGGGAATCTGTGGTACCCGAGGCGTGTGAGGGGGAGGGAGGCGGTCATCATTACCGGCACACACCGGCATGCATTGTGTATGGCGGATAAGGGGCGGCAGGGAGAAGCCTGCAAACCAGATAGTGCAGTGTGTCCATGCACCTCTCCATCCACAGGTAGCACTGTAACACCTCTAACAGTGCCAGCCAGCACCCTCCTAGTGCCAACCTGGCTGTGGGTGGGTGTGTGTGTGTGATGGCTGGGTGTGTGTGTGATGGCTGGGTGTGTGTGTGTGTGTGTGATGGCTGGGTGTGTGTGTGTGATGGCTGGGTGTGTGTGTGTGATGGCTGCGTGTGTGTGATGGCTGGGTGTGTGTGTGTGATGGCTGCGTGTGTGTGTGTGATGGCTGCGTGTGTGTGTGTGTGTGATGGCTGCGTGTGTGTGTGTGATGACTGCGTGTGTGTGTGTGATGACTGCGTGTGTGTGTGATGGGTGTGTGTGTGAAGGCTGCGTATGTGATGCATTTGTGTCAAAGCTGCATGTGTTTGTGAGCTGCGTTTGTGATGCTGCGTGTGTATGTGTGATACTGTGTGTGTGATGCTGCATGTGTGTGAGCTGCGTGCGTGTGAGCTGTGTGTGTGCTGCGTGTGTGTGGGCCGTGTGTGTGAGCTGTGTGCGTGTGCATGTGTGTGAGCGTGTGTGTGTGAGCTGCGTGCCTGTATGTCATTATACAGTATGGAGAACTGTGGCCATTATACAGTATGGAGCATCATGTGCGGTCATTATACAGTATGCAGCATCATGTGCGGTCATTATACAGTATGGAGCATCATGTGTGGTCATTATACAGTATGAAGCATCATGTGCACCCAGCATACAGTATGGAGCATCATGTGTGGTCATCATACAGTATGGAGCATCATGTGCGGTCATTATACAGTATGGAGCGTCATGTGCGGCCATTATACGGTATGGAGCATCATGTGGGGCCATTATACGGTATGCATGCCGTCATTATACAGTATGGAGCGTCATGTGTGTTCATTATACAGTATGGAGCGTCATGTGTGGCAATTATACAGTATGGGGCATCATGTGCGGTCATTATACAGTATGGAGCGTCATGTGTGGCAATTATACAGTATGGGGCATCATGTGCGGTCATTATACAGTATGGAGCATCATGTGCGGTCATTATACAGTATGGAGCATCATGTGCGGCCATTATACAGTATGGAGCATCATGTGCAGTCATTATACAATATGGAGCATCATGTGCAGCCAGTATACAGTATGCAGCATCATGTGCGGTCAATATACAATACGGAGCATCATGTGCGGTCATTATACAGTATGGAGCATCATGTGCGGCCATTATACAGTATGGAGCATCATGTGCGGTCATTATACAGTATGGAGCATCATGTGCGGCCATTATACAGTATGGAGCATCATGTGCGGTCATTATACAGTATGGAGCGTCATGTGTGGCCATTATACAATATGGGGCATCATGTGCAGTCATTATACAATATGGAGCATCATGTGCAGCCAGTATACAGTATGCAGCATCATGTGCGGTCAATATACAATACGGAGCATCATGTGCGGTCATTATACAGTATGGAGCATCATGTGTGGCCATTATACAGTATGGAGCGTCATGTGTGGCCATTATACAGTATGGGGCATCATGTGTGGTCATTATACGGTCTGGAGCATCATGTGCAGTCATTATACAGTATGGAGCATCATGTGCGGCCATTATACGGTATGGGGCATCATGTGCGGTCATTATACAGTATGGAGCATCATGTGCGGTCATTATACAGTATGGAGCATCATGTGCGGTCATTATACAGTATGGAGCATCATGTGCGGTCATTATACAGTATGGAGCGTCATGTGCGGCCATTATACAGTATGGAGCGTCATGTGTGGCCATTATACAGTATGGAGCGTCATGTGCGGCCATTATACAGTATGGAGCATCATGTGCGGTCATTATACAGTATGGAGCACTGTGTGGCCATTATACAGTATGGAGCGTCATGTGTGGCCATTATACAGTATGGAGCGTCATGTGCGGTCATTATACAGTATGGAGCACTGTGTGGCCATATTTTTTTGTTTATAACTATTGTATATGAAACAGTGTGATCAGCAGTGCTAAATGGGTGTAGTTGGGACGTGGATATGGGTGTGACTAATTATGAATGGGTGTGGTCAGAGGCGTGGCCTAAAATTTGCCGCGGCGCGCTTCGCGCGCCGCTAACTTTGTCCCTCTTTCCCATCTTCAAAAGTTGGGAGGTATGGGGGCACAGCAGTGCAGGAGGCACAGGGCACCACAACACACGGGGCACAGCAGTGCAGGAGGCACAGGGCACCACAACACATGGGGCACAGCAGTGCAGGAGGCACAGGGCACCACAACACACGGGGCACAGCAGTGCAGGAGGCACAGAGCACCACAACACATGGGGCACAGCAGTGCAGGTGGCACAGGGCACCACAACACATGGGGCACAGCAGTGCAGGAGGCACAGGGCACCACAAACGGGGCACAGCAGTGCAGGCGGCACTGGGCATCACAATACACGGGGTACAGCAGTGCAGGAGGCACAGGGCACCACAATACATGGGACACAGTAGTGCATGAAGCAGCAGGCACAGAGGTGCATGGGGGAGAGGATACAGCAGCACATGGAGCACAGTACTATAGGAGCACAGAAGCACAGTGTACAGTAGTGTAGGGGACACAGGGAACAGTAGTGTAGGGGGCACAGCAGCACATGGGGCACAGTATTGCAGAGGGCACAGCAGAACATGGGACACAGGGTACAGTAGTGTAGGGGGGGCACAGGGTACAGTAGTGTAGGGGCCACAGGTTACAGTAGTGTAGGGGGGGCACCAGAGGTGTATCTAGGGTTTCTGGCACCCGGGGCAAGAATTCATTTTGGTGCCCCCCCCCCCAGGACATATGCGATTTGCACACTCAGTCATGTACCCACGAGCTCCTCTCCCTAATGCTCTCAATGTTCAGTGAAAAACTGAGAGAAGCAGAAGAGAAGCTCGCTGTCACAGGACCATAAGTGTAAAAGTCGCATGTGAGTGAGGTGTCCATGTGACGACTACTGGAACCTGCAGAGCTGAATCCTGACATCGCAGCTTCTGAATTCTCACAACACATGCACTGCACACTTTTAGGATTCTCCGTTGCCGGTGGACAGTCATGTCAGCACAAGTATGCGATTTGTATACTTCTGACCACATTCCGACTAGACGTGCCCGGCCTCGCTTAGTTCATTTTCATTGAGTGAGGCCACACAAGTCTAGTCAGCACGTGACCGCATGTATGTAAATCGCCGGCACGAGAGAATCCTGACAGCGTGCAGGGCGCACTGTGAGAAGTCAGAAGTCTGCAGTCACAAAGAATGACTGCAGACTTATGACAAACCTGGACATCCCCTTTAATGCTCCTAACATAAAAAAAACATGAGAGTTAGTCAGTATCACAAATAACATTTACATCCAGGTACCTTATAGATGACGTCGTCTCTGGAGCCGTTCTCCTTCTTTTCTTCATCTTGTCTAGATCCCATGATAAGTTTTCTCATCCACAGCGGTCTCTGCAGACTTCCATCTTCTCCGCTCTTTTGCTGAAAATCTCCACATGACGCCCTTAAAGATACAAGTGTCATTATAATGCTCCTGAATAAATAATTGCCCCCTCACTATATTGTCTGCACAAAATATGACCCCCACATTGTCCCTCTTATGGTACATGCTCTTCACACTGACCTTTCCTTTCCATACCAGCCCCCTCTTCACACTGTCCTCTCACACTGTCCCCCCTATAGGGCCCAGTATTTATACTCCATCCTCCCACCCTGCGTGCCTGGCTCCCCCATCCTCCCACCCTGCGTGCATGGCTCCCCCATCCTCCCACCCTGCATGCATGGCTCCCCCATCCTCCTCCCCTGCGTGCATGGCTCCCCCATCCTTCTCCCCTGCATGCATGGCTCCCCTATCCTCCCACCCTGCGTGCATGGCTCCCCCATCTTCCCCTGCGTGCATGGCTCCCCTATCCTCCCACCCTGCATGCATGGCTCCCCTATCCTCCCACCCTGCATGCATGGCTCCCCCATCCTTCTTCCCTGCGTGCATGGCTCCCCCATCCTCCTCCCCTGCGTGCATGGCTCCCCCATCCTCCCACCCTGCGTGCATAGCTCCCCCATCCTCCCACCCTGCGTGCATGGCTCCTCTATCCTCTCACCCTACGTGCATGGCTCCCCCATCTTTCTCCCCTGCGTGCATGGCTCCCCTATCCTCCCACCCTGCGTGCATGGCTCCTCTATCTTCTCACCCTACGTGCATGGCTCCCCCATCCTCCTCCCCTGCGTGCATGGCTCCCCCATCCTCTCACCCTGCGTGCATGGCTCCCCCATCTTTCTCCCCTGCGTGCATGGCTCCCCCATCCTTCTCCCCTGTCATACTCACCTCTCACCGCGCAGCGCAGAACTTCCCGGCATCTCTGCAGCGTCTTCCTTCCTGTATGAGCGGTCATGTGGTACCACTCATTAAGGTGAAGAATATGTGCATATTCTTCACCTTAATGAGCGGTACCATGTGACCGCTGAAGACAGGACGCACTGCCGGCGCTGAGACAGAGTTGCAGCCACCGCTGGAGGAAGGTGAGTATGACGTCTTCAGGGAGGGGGGCGTCAAGGAGGGAGGCAGGGGTGCGGGAAGGAGGGAGGGAGGAGGGGGGGGCGGGAACTTGACCCCGGACTTTTATAAAAAAGAAAAAAAAAGAAAAAACCTAGCTCAAGTGCGCCCCCCCGCATCCTGCCACCCTAGGCATGTGCCCTCAAGTGCCTAGTGGCAAATACGGCCCTGTCTGTCCCCATCTTGGGCCAATAGAAGTTATGTGTCAGGCGAGCTTTAGTCTTTTGTATTCCAAGGTGTCCGGCCAGAGGAATTTCATGGGCAATTCTCAATAATTGTTCCCTAAATGGATAAGGGACGATCAGCCGCCGTTCATAGTCCCAAGATTCTGTAGTATCCGTGGGGATAGTCTCTGTATACAGTCTGCCCTGGTCCCAGTATACTCTCTCTTTGCCAGAAGCAGCAGGGGGTCAGTCTGCAAGACATCTGAGCTCCTCCAGACTGACATCTGTCTGCAGGGCCTCCTAGAAGCTCTGACTGTCAGCCTGCAGGCCCTGGCCTAGTGTGACTGCCAGGCCCTGGTCTGAAGCTGAGTCTTCAGTGTCTGTTATCAGAGACCTTGGTGGGTCTGCCATGTGAGGAGGCTCCGGGGCCACAGCATGGGCCTCCTGTTCTGGCAGTTCTGTCTGAGACTCATCCTCTAATCTCTAGGCCTGAGTCTGAGCCGCAGCCTGACTCCGGGTCACGGCTGCCACATATGTATAGTCCTGTGCATTGGGACATTTTCCCTCCTCACACAGGATCTCAGGTGGGTCACTTGCTTCCACCTTCTCTGCATCATTTATTTGCAAGGGAGGAACATAGTAGGACTCCATCCTCCCCAGGTCCGTGCCTAGCAACACATTGGTGGGAATAACCTCTGATACTCCCACTTCTCTCAATCCTTTCCCTGCTCCCCAGTCCAGGTACACACGGGCCATGGGCACAGCAGGGCTGACCCCTCCAATCCCGGTTATAGACATAGTCTTTCCTGGTATGATATCGGCAGGGTTTACCGTTGCTGGACGCACCAGGGTCACCTCTGCCCCAGTGTCTCGGAGACCAATGGTGACTTTATTGCCAACAGTGATAGATTGACAGTTCTCATTAGCCCTCGCATCAGAGCCGGCCACAAGAGTACAGACGGTGGGGACACAGACGGCTTTGTGGTTGTAGTTGGGCCTTTCTCCCTATCAGGGCAGACAGTGCTAACATGTCCCACTTTGTTGAAGGAGAAGCTGGGCTTGGACAGCACTGGTGATCGGCAAGCAGAGGGAGAAGGGTCCCCATTTGGCTTATCTCCCTTCCAGCTGAATCCCGATGGCTTCCACACCTCGGGCATCCTGTTAACCACATAGCAGTCTGCAATGTTTGCAGCCTGATCCGCAGTTTATGGCTCACAATCACACACAAATTGTCGTACATCCATGGGGCACGTGTGAAGAAATTGATCCTTGACCATAAGATCCGTTAAGTCCTCAAAACTGTTAACAGAAAGTCCCCTGATACATTGGTGGAACGTGGTCCTCAAGGTGCTCACAACATCTGCATAGCTGTCAGTTGATCCACGTTGCAGGTTCCGGAACTTCCTCCGATATACTTCTGGTGTTAGGTTGTATTTCCTGATCAGGGCCTCTTTTATGGCCTCATAGTTCCCATCTAGTTCAGGTGGGAGGCCAGCAAAACTTCGAGGGCTTTGCCTCTCAACCCAGGGGTTAGATACTGCACCCACTGCTCACGGGGTGGATTGTTGTGAATTCTGCTCTTGGGCTCCCTCCGGTGGTTATAAGTGGTAGTGCTGCTGTCTCTGGATCGCAGCATTCATCAGGTGTGTCAAGTTTTTGCAATCCTGACTGGGCTATTTAGCCTTGCTTGACCCTTTAGTCAGTGCCAGTTGTCCATTGTTCCTGGAGGATTCACATCTCTGCCTGGTCTCTCCTGCTTTGCAGTTCTTTTCAACAAAGATAAGTTTTGGCCTTGATTTTTTGCTGTCCACGTGCTGTGGCCTTATTGTTCAGTTCTTTTCCATGTTTTTGTCTTGTCCAGCTTGGTCTGTATAAGGATTTGTTTAGCCAAGCTGGTATCTCTGGAGATGCAGATATACCCTCCATATCTTTAGTTAGCTGTGGAGTTTTTGTATTTTCTGTGGTGAATATTTTCTAGTGTTTTAATACTGACCGCATAGTACTCTGTCCTATCCTTTCTATTTAGCTAGAAGTGGCCTCCTTTGCTAAATTCTGATTTCAGTCTGTGTATGTTTTTTCCCTCTCCTCTCACAGTCAATATTTGTGGGGGGCTGGCTATCCTTTGGGAATTTTCTCTGAGGCAAGATAGTTTTCCCTTTTCTATCTTTAGGGGGTAATTAGTCCTCCGGCTGTGTCGAGATGTCTAGGGAGTGATAGGTACATTCCATGGCTACTTGTAGTTGCGGTGTTAAGTTCAGGGTCTGCAGTCAGTACAGGTACCACCTTCTCCAGAGTACGTCTCATGCTGCTCTTAGGCCACCAGATCATAACAGTGGATGGTATTGCCTGCAGGTTTTTTCAAACCCCCGAAGGAAAGTATCCAAGTCCGGTCCGTATTTTTCTCCATCACAGGGAAGTTTTCTAGACGTGGTCTCCTCAGATTTATGTCCTGGGAGGGTGTTAACTGAGGACTGATACCCCACTCTATTTGAGCCATCTGAAGCTGGAAAGCTCTGTCCTAACTGGCGTTCTGCAGCCTGTCGGTGCTGTAGAATACGCTGCATGCTTAGATTGGGGTCACTTGTTCCCAGCCATTGTAAGTCCATTTGTAAAGTACAGTCCATAGGCTCCTCAGCACTGGCATTTCCATCAGGTATCTCCAGTGCATGAGCTGGCATTGCTGGGTCTCTCTGAGGTGGACTCTCTCCTTGGCCAGATCCTTCAGCACTTTGCTCTATGTCCTGCTCCCTGGATCTGTTGGCCGTCTCTATTCCTCTCTGCTCACAGAGGTCGGTCAGAGCGCTCTTTGCTCAGCTTCTTGTACTGGGCTGCCATATCAATGAACAGCCTTTGCCAAATAAAAGTTAGAAAAGAAAAATGGGGAGGGGAAACTGTTTGCAAGTATGTCTAAGTAAGCACTGAGTTGAACCTTGTAGAACTGGTGCACTCCTCGCAAGGATACCAATTCTTTAGTACAGGGAATAATTGCTTAAACTAGAGGTGTCAAACTGCATTCCTCGAGAGCCGCAAACAGGTCATGTTTTCAGGATTTCCTTAGCATTCCACAAGGTGCTGGAATCATTCTGTGCAGGTGATTAAATTATCACCTGTGCAATACAAGGAAATCCTGAAAACATGACCTGTTTGCGGCCCTCGAGGAATTCAGTTTGACACCTCTGGCTTAAACCATGCACTAATGCTCTAATAGAAATAATTCTATCCCACCGCTCTGCCACCAATTGTCACGGATCCCACTCCATGCTGTCACTAATTCGTCACTTATCCACTCTCAGCACGTGACTTGGGGTTGTGTCTGCAAGGTTTAATCCATCTCACCACTCTCAGTCCAGCATTCAACCCGTCCTATGCTGTAATGGGAGCATAAATCACACACCGACCCAGACCACACACCCGCTCATACACGCTGCCACCACTCATCGAATACACGGGTGATGAGTCCCGGAAATATTACTAATACTGTCTACCACTCATAAGGCTCACACACCTTAGGCTATGTATTGTTTAGAACATACAAGGTTCAACTGTTAAAGTTTTATACTTTAATACAAAATGGTTCAGTGCTTACAATAAAGAAAAAGGTATAAAAAATGGTAATAAAAAGACATACAACTATGCAAACCAGTATAAAATAAACAGGAGAAAATTTACAGAAATAGCTAACTTGTAGTCTGCTTCTGCTCCCTGAGGGTAGGGTGAATATAGACTGGATCACATCAGGTTCCCAGGCTGCCCTCACATGTGAACAATTTTGAATGTATACAAGCCAAATTTATAGAGTCACCCTGGAGGTCAGATTTCTAGACCAGCCCCTCAAGTTGATATTCTAATTGCTTGTTTTTGATTGGACCACGGCCGCGCCCGAAATGAATACATTATTTTCTTTGAGATTCTTTGTGTCAGGCTATGTGCACACGTTCAGGTTTTTTCGCGTTTTTTCGTGCTAAAAACGCTATAAAAACTCATTAAAAATGCATACATTATGCATTCTATCATTTAGAATTCATTCTGCATGTTTTGTGCACATGGATGCGTTTTTTTCCACGAAAAAAACGCATCGCGGTAAAAAAATGAGCATGTTCATTATTTTTGCGGATTTTCTGCGTTTTTCCTGCATTTCTATGCATTTGGGAAAAAACGCACAAAAACACGTCAAAAACGCGTCAAAAAACGCGAAAAAACGCATGCGGATTTCTGGCAGAAATGTCCGGTTTTTGTCAGGAAAATTTCTGCAAGAAATCCTGACGTGTGCACATACCCTCAGGGTATGTGCACACGTTCAGGATTTCTTGCAGAAATTTCCTGAAGAAAACCGGAAATTTTCTGCAAGAAATCCGCATTTTTTTTTTTGCGTTTTTTTTCCGTTTTTTTTGCGTTTTTTTAACATTCTGCAAGCGTAATTAGCTTGCAGAATGCTAAAGTTTTCCAAGCGATCTGTAGCATCGCTTGGAAAACTGACTGACAAGTTGGTCACACTTGTCAAACATAGCGTTTGACAAGTGTGACCAACTTGTTACTATAGATGCTGCTTTTGCAGCATCTATAGTAAAAGATAGAACGTTTAAAAATAATAAAAAAAATAAAAAAAATGCTTATACTCACCCGCAGACATCAGATCTCCTCACCGGCGTCCATTCCTATAGCTGATGTGTGCGCGCAGGGCCTTCCATGACGTCACGGTCACGTGAGCGGTCTCGACCAATCACAGGACAGTGACGTCATTCGGCAAGGTCCTTCTCCGCACACCAGCTACAGGAACCAGCCAGCGTGCAGCACAGAGGCGGGAACACTGCGCTGGACATCGAGGGTGAGTATAGGACTGTTTTTTATTTTATTTCTTATTTTTTGACCACTTATATGGTGCCCAGTGCGTGGAGGAGAGTTTCCTCTCCTCCACCCTGGGTACCAACCGCACATAATCTGCTTACTTCCCTCATGGTGTGCACAGCCCCGTGCGGGAAGTAAGCAGATCAATGGACCCCTAGGTGTGCGGAATCCCCGCAATTCCGCATTTTTAATGAACATGTTGCTTTTTTTTCCGCTATGCGATTTTTTCGCGGAAAAAATCGCAACATTTGCACAAAAAATGCGGAATACCTTGTAAATAATAGGAGGCATATGTTAGCGTTTTTTTCGCGTTTTTATCACGTTTTTATAGCGAAAAAACGCGAAAAAAACGCTAAAAATCCTGAACGTGTGCACATGGCCTCAAGCTTCCCACAGATAGATAGTGTCAGGCTGTAATTGACATCTCTCTTCAAAGAGCTAGGAGGTGTCAAATGTTCCCTTTCTTCTTGGTTCCCAGCACGACCCCCTGGTGATATTGGAGACAGAAGTCTGTTGTCTCAGGAAAATACATATTAACACCCGGGTGAGACCTGCAGCTTTTGGGACAGATGTTAAATTATTACTAGTCACACAATAAACCTATACATAGTTCACTGCACACATATATTTACACATATTTCACTACACTGGGTATCAGAGAAACTAATTACTGCTTACTCGCGGTGCATAACTAGGTCATGTTTGGTCTTAATAGAATGCTAATCGCAAAACAAGATCAATGGTAATTCTGTCATTGCTACACGAGGTTGAATCCTGCAGCTATGGTGGATATGAATGTTCCATAAATTTGAGTCCCTCTAAGAAAGTATATGTGCTTTCCATAGCTCCGCCCACTCCGTGATGTCACGACCAAAGGGCATATCTTAACCCTGCTGAGTTATGAGTGAGTCTGTGCCCAGGAAGAGAACTAACAGCAGCTCTGCAAGCTGCTCTGATGCGTTTTGATGTTGCCCCTCCCCCAGCCACATGGTTTGCCATGATCTGAAATGATATGAGATAACTGTAAGTGTTTTTTTCAACTTTAATCCTTATTATTTGTAATTGTTTGTACATACGATACTTGTCTTCTTTTATAATATCCTTTCACCCTTTTGTAAACACTGCCTACCTTTTTGGAGTAAAATATATAAAATTACTAGCTTCGTTTCTCCTTGCTCCATAACGTACTGTCACATCCTCTGAAGTGAATTACGCTATTAGGGTTGGCTCTGGACCCGTTATTAATTATGGAATTGGAGCTGGTGGCAGCAGATTTGTCCTGTGCTTTTGGGGAAAACTGTCAGCGATGGACGGCGTTGATAATTATTGTTCCTACCTGAGTGGGGTAGTTATATCGCCCTTGCTGCAGTGTGCCCATTAGCCAGTACAAAGTAAGGCAGCCTTTCTGGCGACTAATTATCCTAGGTGCAATACTCTGTTTGATCTGAGGGTAAGGGGGCGCCAGAGAGCTGCAGCTTCCAAACCGGAACTGGGAAGTGGGATATAGATAAATCCCCTCCAGAAAGAACTTGGGCAACGAAACAACCCCGGTTCATGACAAATTGGTGTGAGTGGTGGGGATGATAAAGGTATCCTCCCTGTGAACCATGACATATTGGTGGCAGCACGGTGGGATAATAGAGCATTAGTGATCGGGTATGAGCAATCATTCCTCTCACTAAAAGCTTGCACAGTTCTTGTGAGGACTTGGCGCAAAAAAAGTTTTGGAGAACAAGCTCAGTGTTTACTAGTCCTGAGACAAGAGTGTGCCCTTGCGATTAACCCCTCCCTTCTCTTCATTTTTCTGTCCTATCTTTTTTTTGGCAACCATCGCTATGCTGGGAGAAATCTTTTATAAGAAGAAGACCAAGGACGCTCTCACGGTCTTGTGCATATCGAAGCAGATTAACTCTGCGGGCAAATACAAAGACCAACTGGTCGCGGATCTGGTGCAATGGGAAGCCGTTCAAGACCGGGCTCAGAGCCCAGTGGACGCAGATGCCAGCACCAGCGCAGGTGGTGCTGCGGCAGAGTTCCAACCATGGAATGGCGGCCCTACTTGCAACCAGGGCGGATTGGAATCCCACCTGCCGATGGCCTTGGAACTCCCCACCGACAACCGTGATGGATGTCTGGGGTTGATCCACCAATACCAAGTGAAAGCGGAGGCCCAGCGGGAGGCGGAGAGAGCCAAGCGGCAAGCGGAGAGAGCCAAGCGGCAAGCGGATAGGGAGCACCGGCTGGAGTTAGCCCAACTCCAGGTACCGAGGTCGTCTCAGTCCAGCGGCGAGCCCAACAGCGCTCAGACCCCTCAACCCCGGCCAGAGCACTTTCCTGTGATGGAAAAGGATGGGGACTTGGACACTTTTCTGCGGGCCTTTGAGAAAGCCTACCAACAGTCCCGGCTGCCGTATAACCAATGGGCCCGATACCTGACACCAGAGCTAAAAGGCAAAGCTCTAGAGGCATTTGCTTCTCTCCCATCAGATGAAAATGAAGACTATGAGGCCATCAAGCAGGCTCTGATAAAAAATACCAGCTAACACCTGTGGTTTACCATAGAAAGTTCCGGAACCTCCAACGTGGCCCACACGACAGTTATAGCGATGTGGTGCATGGACTCAGGACCCACTTTAACCAGTGGATCCAAGGACTGTCAGTGACCACCTTTGAGCAGCTGGGAGACCTGATGATCAAAGAACAGTTCTTACATCTTTGCCCAGCTGAGGTGCGACAGTTCGTTTTGGACCGAGAGCCCAAAGACGCGGATAAAGCAGCACAGATTGCCAACGCCTATGAGGCCAACTGTAAATCAGAAATCTGGAAGCCAGTCACCGCCAGCTGGAGAGGGGGTAAGCCTGCAACCAACGCCAGTACCCCTGCCAGCCAACTGACCAGAGGCCCTGTCCCCGTTGCCAACAGCACCAGACCTACCACTGAACTTCGCCAGTGTTTTTCTGCAAACGGACTGGTCATATCAGCGCCCACTGTCCAGAGAACAGAAGAACCCCCAGCCAAGGCCCCAGGGCCATATGCAGCAGTTCTTTTGGTGGGTGGGGCAGTTGGCAGGGTGTGTGACAACATGCAGCACGTCATCGTGGGGGGCCATGTTGCTCAAGGCCTCAAGGACACCGGGGCTGAACGAACCCTCATTCGACCCGTACTGGTGGCCTCTGAAGAGATTATTCCGGGGAAAACCCTGACTGTCACCGGGATTGGGGGTATCCGCTGTCCCTGCCAATGGCCCAGGTGTATATAGATTGGGGTGCCGGGAATGGTTTGTGTGACGCTTTAATGGTACCCTCAAACAGATGCTACGCATGCTAGTTGAGACCTAAGGACGCTACTGGGAGTGGTACCTCCCACACCTGCTATTCGCTTACCGAGAGGTTCCGCAGGTCTCAACAGGGTTCTCCCCGTTCAAGCTGCTGCACGGCAGGTGAGTCCGGGGACCCCTTGGGTCGGTAAGGAAATCCTGGGGAGAGGAGCTGAACCCTTCTGAATTGTCCATTTTGGAGTATGTCATGCGCTTCCGTGACAAAATGCGGACCTTGATGCAGTTGGTGCATGACAACATGACACAGGCTCAGATTGATCAGAAGCACTGGTGCGACCAGAACGCCTGGGAGTGGACCTACAACGTGGGTCAACGGGTTCTGGTGCTGGTCCCCGTACCAAAGGATAAGTTTCAGGCAGCCTGGGAGGGCCCTGTTGTGAATTCCGTTCTTGAACTCCCTCCTGTGGTCATGAATGATACTTCGGCGAGTTCTGTCCGTGGACTCCCTCTGGTGGCTGTGAGTGGAACTGCTGGTTCTGAGGTTGCTTCCTCAGCTGCCCTCGTTTGCGGCTGGGCTGGCTTCTCTATTTAACTCCACTCAGATCGTTACTCCATGCCAGCTGTCAATGTATCAGTACTGGTTCAGATCTCTCTCGGATCTTTCTGATGACCTATCTACTCCAACAGAAGCTAAGTCCCTGCTAGTTCATTTGTTGTTCATTGTGTACTGAATATATTTCTTAGTACTTGCTAAGTTCTAGTCCAGCTTGCTAACATGATATTGCCTTGCTAGCTGGAAGCTCTGGGTTGCAGAGTGGCACCTCCGCACTGTGAGTCGGTGCGGGGGTCTTTTTGCACACTCTGCGTGGCTTTTTGTAGTTTTTTGTGCTGACCGCATAGATCCCTTTCCTATCCTCAGTCTATCTAGTAAGTCTGGCCTCCTTTGCTGAAACCTGTTTCATCCCTGTGTTTGTGACTTTCCTCTTAACTCACAGTTAATATATGTGAGGGGCTGCCTTTACCTTTGGGGAAATTTTTCTGAGGCAAGGTAAGGCTTATTTTCCTATCTTTAGGGGTAGTTAGCTCTTAGGCTGTGAAGAGGCGTCTAGGGAGAGTTAGGTACGCTCCACAGCTATTTCTAGTGTGTGTGTTATAGGATTAGGATTTGCGGTCAGCAGAGTTCCCACTTCCCAGAGCTTGTCCTGTCTTCTAGTTTAACCATCAGGTCATTCCAGGTGCACCTAACCACCAGGTCCATAACAGTACAGCTGGCCCACAAAGTGTTAATGCATCTCAATAGAGGGATAAGAGAAGTTCTGAGACCATTTTTTTTCTCTGCAGTGTGTTTTGTCTTTCTTTTCCCCTTAACCTCTGGGTGGTTCAGGACTCAGGTGTAGATATGGACATTCAAGGTCTGTCCTCTTGTGTTGATCACCTCACTGCGAGGGTACAAAGCATTCAAGATTATGTAGTTCAGAATCCTATGTTGGAGCGTAGAATTCCAATTCCTGATTTGTTTTTTGGAGATAGATCTAAATTTCTGAATTTCAAAAATAATTGTAAACTGTTTCTTACTTTGAAACCCCGCTCCTCTGGTGACCCCATTCAGCAAGTAAAAATCATTATTTCTTTGTTACGTGGCGACCCTCAAGACTGGGCATTCTCCCTTGCGCCAGGAGATCCTGCATTGCTTAATGTAAATGCGTTTTTTCTGGCGCTTGGATTGCTTTATGACGAACCTAACTCTGTGGATCAGGCAGAGAAAATATTGCTAGCTTTGTGTCAAGGTCAGGATGAAGCGGAGGTATATTGCCAGAAGTTTAGAAAGTGGTCTGTGCTTACTCAATGGAATGAGTGTGCCCTTGCAGCAATTTTCAGAAAAGGTCTTTCTGAAGCCCTTAAGGATGTTATGGTGGGGTTTCCCACGCCTGCTGGTCTGAATGAATCAATATCCTTGGCCATTCAGATCGATCGGCGCTTGCGTGAACGCAAGGTTGTGCGCCATTTGGCGGTGTCCTCTGAGCAGAGGCCTGAGCCTATGCAATGTGATAGGACTTTGACCAGAACTGAACGGCAAGAACACAGACGTCAGAATGGGCTGTGTTTTTACTGTGGTGACCCTACTCATGCTATCTCTGATTGTCCTAAGCGCACTAAGCGGTTCGCTAGGTCCGTCACCATTGGTACTGTACAGCCTAAATTTCTTTTGTCCGTTACTCTGATTTGCTCTTTGTCGTCCTACTCTGTTATGGCATTTGTGGACTCAGGTGCTGCCCTGAATTTGATGGACTTGGAGTTTGCCAGGCGCTGTGGTTTTTTCTTGGAGCCCTTGCAGTATCCTATTCCATTAAGGGGAATTGATGCTACGCCTTTGGCCAAGAATAAGCCTCAGTACTGGACTCAGTTGACCATGTGCATGGCTCCTGCACATCAGGAAGATGTTCGCTTTTTGGTGTTGCATAATTTGCATGATGTGGTCGTGTTGGGTTTGCCATGGCTACAGGTCCATAATCCAGTATTGGATTGGAAATCAATGTCTGTGTCCAGTTGGGGTTGTCAAGGGGTACATGGTGACGTTCCGTTGTTGTCAATTTCTCCTTCTACTCCTTCTGAAGTCCCTGAGTTTTTGTCGGATTACTGAGATGTATTCGATGAGCCCAAATCCAGTGCCCTACCTCCTCATAGGGATTGTGATTGTGCTATTAATTTGATTCCTGGTAGTAAATTTCCTAAGGGACGACTTTTCAATTTATCTGTGCCTTAACACGCCGCTATGCGGAGTTATATAAAGGAGTCCTTGGAGAAAGGGCATATTCGCCCGTCGTCGTCACCGTTGGGAGCAGGGTTCTTATTTGTGGCCAAGAAGGATGGTTCTCTGAGACCTTGTATAGATTACCGCCTTCTCAATAAAATCACGATCAAATTTCAGTACACTTTGCCTCTACTGTCTGATTTGTTTGCTCGGATTAAGGGGGCTAGTTGGTTCACCAAGATAGATCTTCGAGGGGCGTATAATCTTGTGCGTATTAAACAGGGCGATGAATGGAAAACAGCATTTAATACGCCCGAGGGCCATTTTGAGTACCTGATGATGCCATTTGGGCTTTCTAATGCTCCATCTGTGTTTCAGTCCTTTATGCATGACATCTTCCGAAAGTATTTGGATAGATTCATTATTGTATATTTGGATGATATTTTGGTCTTTTCGGATGATTGGGAGTCTCATGTGAAGCAGGTCAGAATGGTGTTCCAGGTTCTTCGTGCTAATTCTTTGTTTGTGAAGGGGTCTAAATGTCTCTTCGGAGTTCAGAAGGTTTCCTTTTTGGGTTTCATTTTTTCCCCTTCTACTATCGAGATGGATCCTGTTAAAGTTCAGGCCATTTATGATTGGACTCAGCCTACATCTGTGAAGAGCCTTCAGAAATTCTTGGGCTTTGCTAATTTTTACCGTCGCTTCATCGCTAATTTTTCTAGTGTTGTTAAACCGTTGACTGATTTGACCAAGAAAGGTGCTGATGTGGTGAATTGGTCCTCTGCGGCCGTTGAGGCTTTTCGGGAGTTGAAATGTCGTTTCTCTTCGGCCCCTGTGTTGTGTCAGCCAGATGTTTCGTTCCCTTTTCAGGTCGAGGTTGATGCTTCTGAGATTGGAGCAGGGGCTGTTTTGTCTGAAAGATCTTCTGATGGCTCTGTGATGAAGCCATGTGCTTTCTTTTCTAGAAAGTTTTCGCCTGCTGAGCGTAATTATGATGTTGGCAATCGGGAGTTGTTGGCTATGAAGTGGGCGTTCGAGGAGTGGCGACATTGGCTTGAGGGAGCCAAGCATCGCGTAGTGGTCTTAACGGATCACAAAACTCTGACTTATCTCGAGTCTGCCAAGCGGTTGAATCCTAGACAGGCTCGATGGTCGCTGTTTTTCTCCCGTTTCAATTTTGTGGTTTCATACCTTCCGGGTTCTAAGAATGTGAAGGCCAATGCCCTTTCAAGGAGTTTTGTGCCTGATTCCCCGGGAGTTCCTGAGCCGGCTGGTATCCTCAAAGAGGGGGTAATTCTGTCTGCCATCTCACCTGATTTGCGGCGGGCGCTGCAGGAGTTTCAGGCTGATAGACCTGACCGTTGTCCAGCAGAAAAACTGTTTGTCCCTGATAGATGGACTAGTAGAGTTATCTCTGAGGTTCATTGTTCGGTGTTGGCTGGTCATCCTATGATTTTTGGTACCAGAGATTTGGTGGCTAGGTCCTTTTGGTGGCCTTCCTTGTCACGGGATGTGCGTTCTTTTGTGCAGTCTTGTGGGACTTGTGCTCGGGCCAAGCCCTGCTGTTCTCGTGCCAGTGGGTTACTTTTGCCCTTGCCAGTCCCGAAAAGGCCTTGGACGCATGTTTCCATGGATTTTATTTCAGATCTCCCTGTCTCTCAAAGGATGTCGGTCATCTGGGTGGTTTGTGATCGCTTCTCTAAGATGGTCCATTTGGTACCCTTGCCTAAATTACCTTCGTCCTCTGATTTGGTTCCACTATTTTTCCAGCATGTGGTTCGTTTGCATGGCATTCCGGAGAACATCGTGTCGGACAGAGGTTCCCAGTTTGTTTCAAGGTTTTGGCGGTCCTTTTGTGCTAAGATGGGCATTGATTTGTCTTTCTTTTCGGCTTTCCATCCTCAGACAAATGGCCAAACCGAACGAACTAATCAGACTTTGGAGACCTATCTGAGATGCTTTGTTTCTGCTGATCAGGATGATTGGGTGACCTTCTTGCCATTGGCTGAGTTCGTCCTTAATAATCGGGCCAGTTCGGCTACTTTGGTTTCGCCTTTTTTTTGTAATTCTGGTTTTCATCCTCGTTTTTCTTCAGGGCAGGTTGAGCCTTCGGACTGTCCTGGTGTGGATTCTGTGGTGGACAGGTTGCAGCAAATTTGGACTCATGTAGTGGACAATTTGACATTGTCCCAGGAGAAGGCTCAACGTTTCGCCAACCGCCGTCGCTGTGTTGGTCCCCGACTTCATGTTGGGGATTTGGTTTGGTTGTCATCTCATCATGTCCCTATGAAGGTTTCTTCTCCTAAGTTTAAGCCTCGTTTCATTGGTCCTTATAAGATTTCTGAAATTCTCAATCCTGTGTCGTTTCGTTTGGCCCTTCCAGCTTCTTTTGCCATCCATAATGTGTTCCATAGGTCATTGTTGCGGAGATATGTGGCGCCTATGGTTCCCTCCGTTGACCCTCCTGCTCCGGTGTTGGTCGAGGGGGAGTTGGAGTATGTGGTGGAGAAGATTTTAGATTCTCGTATTTCGAGACGGAAACTTCAGTACCTGGTCAAATGGAAGGGCTATGGTCAGGAGGATAATTCCTGGGTTTTTGCCTCCGATGTCCATGCGGCCGAGTTGGTTTGTGCCTTTCATTTGGCTCGTCCTGATCGGCCTGGGGGCTCTGGTGAGGGTTCCGTGACCCCTCCTCAAGGGGGGGGGTACTGTTGTGAATTCCGTTCTTGAACTCCCTTCTGTGGTCATGAATGATACTTTGGCGAATTCTGTCCGTGGACTCCCTCTGGTGGCTGTGAGTGGAACTGCTGGTTCTGAGGTTGCTTCCTCAGCTGCCCTCGTTTGCGGCTGGGCTGGCTTCTCTATTTAACTCCACTCAGATCGTTACTCCATGCCAGCTGTCAATGTATCAGTACTGGTTCAGATCTCTCTCGGATCTTTCTGATGACCTGTCTACTCCAGCAGAAGCTAAGTCCCTGCTAGTTCATTTGTTGTTCATTGTGTACTGAATATATTTCTTAGTACTTGCTAAGTTCTAGTCCAGCTTGCTAACATGATATTGCCTTGCTAGCTGGAAGCTCTGGGTTGCAGAGTGGCACCTCCGCACCGTGAGTCGCTGCGGGGGTCTTTTTGCACACTCTGCGTGGCTTTTTGTAGTTTTTTGTGCTGACCGCATAGATCCCTTTCCTATCCTCAGTCTATCTAGTAAGTCTGGCCTCCTTTGCTGAAACCTGTTTCATCCCTGTGTTTGTGACTTTCCTCTTAACTCACAGTTAATATATGTGGGGGGCTGCCTTTACCTTTGGGGAAATTTCTCTGAGGCAAGGTAAGGCTTATTTTCCTATCTTTAGGGGTAGTTAGCTCTTAGGCTGTGAAGAGGCGTCTAGGGAGAGTTAGGTACGCTCCACAGCTATTTCTAGTGTGTGTGTTATAGGATTAGGATTTGCGGTCAGCAGAGTTCCCACTTCCCAGAGCTTGTCCTGTCTTCTAGTTTAACCATCAGGTCATTCCAGGTGCACCTAACCACCAGGTCCATAACAGGGCCCGTACGTCATCCACCAACAGTAACAAGCAGATATACATATACATATCAGCAAAACTAAAGCCCAGCTCTTAAGGCTCCCCTGATCCCTTTGCCAGTGATAGAGGAGCCTTTCCAGAGGATTGTGGTGGAAATTGTGGGCCCGCTGGCTGTCCCCATCAGCTCTGGAAAGCAATACGTTCTCTCACTGTGGTAGACTACACTACCCAGTACCCAAAGGCAGTGGCTCTGTCCTCAACTAGGGCGGATAAGGTGGCAGATGCACTTTTGGCCATCTTTTCACGGGTAGGATTTCCCAAGGAGATGCTTACCAACCGAGGGACCCAATTCATGTCTCGCCTAATGGAGGCTCTCTGTCAGAAAATGCAGGTGAAGCGTCTGGTATCGAGCACATATCACCCCCAAACCAGCGCTTCAACGGTACCCTCAGATACTAAGCATGCTGGTTGAGACCCAAGGGCGTGACTTTGAGCGGTACCTACCACACTTGCTATTCGCTTACTGAGAGGTTCAGCAGGCCTCGATGGGGTTCTCCCCCTTCGAGCTCCTGTATGGCAGGCGAGTCTGGGAACCCCTTGGGTTGGTAAGGGAATCCTGGGAAGAGGAGCCGAACCCTTCTGAAGTGTCCATTGTGGAGTATGTCATGCGCTTCCATGACAAAATGCAGACCTTGATGCAGTTGGTGCATGACAACATGGCTCAGGCCCAGGCTGATCAGAAGCACTGGTGCGACTAGAACGCCCATGAGAAGACCTACCAGGTGGGTCAGAAGGTGGGGGTGCTGGTCCCTGTACTGAAGAATAAGCTTCAGGCAGCCTGGGAAGGCCTGTACGTTGTCCACCAACAGCTCAACACAGTAACCCACGTGGTCACGCTTGACCACGCTCGGGGTAGGCGAAAGACCTTTCACGTCAATTTGATGAAGGCTCATCATGAGCCTAAAGCCTGCCCGAAGATGGGAAGACCCCCCTCCTGGACATGCTGGCCCAAACCAAGGCCGGTGTGTCCATCGAGAACGTGGAGGTAACTGCCTTGCTATCCAAACCCCAGCGGTCGCAGTTGCGGACCACGCTGGAACCCTTCCAGGCCGTATTCACCAACAGACCTGGAAGCACTGAGTTACCACTCCACAAGGTGGACACCGGGAACCATAACAACTACAGTGGACACCTTATCGGATCTCCAACGAGGTGCAGCAGGTTATGCACCAGGATATCGATTAGGTGTTACAGCTGGGGATGATTCAACTGTCCAAAAGTGCGTGGGCCTCACCTGTAGTTCTCCTGCCAAAGAAGGATCGGACCACCCGGTTCTGCATGGATTACAGGGGGCTTAACGCCACCCAATGCCGGGCATCGAAGAGCTGCTTGAGTGGTTAGCTGGCGCAAAATATTTTTCCATAATGTATCTGAGTCAGGGATATTGACAGATTCCCCTGAGCCCCGAGGCGCAGGAGAAGTCTGCCTTTATCACCCCCTTCGGACTGTACAAGTCAACGATCATGCCATTCAGGATGAAGAATGCCCCTGCCACTTTCCAGAGGATGGTCAACCACCTGCTTCAAGGACTGGAGAAGTACGCGGTGTCGTACCTGGATGACATTGCCGTCTTCAGTCTCTCCTGGGAGGAACACCTAAAGTATCCCCAGGAGGTGCTCAGGCAAATTCACCCAGCAGGTCTGACCATCAAGTCGGGAAAGCTCCATGAGGCCAGAGCCTGGGAAAGTGGACGCTATTGCGTCATGGCCCACCCCCAGGACCAAGAAACAGGTGATGTCCTTCCTTGGCACTGCAGGGTACTATCGGTGCTTTGTTCAGAACTATAGCAGCCTTGCACAGCCCTTGACGGACCTCACCAGGAAGAGGCTACCCCAAACAGTCATCTGGACAGATGGCTGTGAGGTGGCCTTCCAGGCTTTGAAAACAGCCCTGAGCAACTCTCCCATGTTAAAAGCAGTTGACAGCAGTCAACCATTCCTAGTACAGACCGACACCAGCAAGTTTGGCCTCATTGCTGTGCTCAGCCAGGTGGACTCAGGGGACCAAGAGTATCCCGTGTTGTACATGAGCCCGGAGCTTCTGCCGAGGGAAGTGGCCTATTCCACCATCGAGAAGGAGTGCCTGGCCATGGTCTGGGCCCTGCAACATTTGCAGCCCAACCTGTACGGACGTGCCTTCACCGTGGTGACAGATCACAACCCCTGAGCTGGCTGCACACTGTGTCTGGTACCAACGGAAGGCAGCAGCACAACTTTACCATGAAGCACAAAAAGGGCAGCGAACATGGCAACGCAGATTGATTGTCCCGCCAGGGCGAACCTGCCGAGGTGCGCATGGAGGAGTACCGAGAGGTCCTGCCTCTGTAGCGCACTGTCACTCACGCCCTGATTGGTGGGTGTGAGCTCGGGGTTTGTGGCCCCACTGTGCCACAAACCAGACTACCCTGGAAGGGGTGTGACTATGACAGCTGCCTTGGTCTTCACTGGAGCCTCTGATGGTGAGGTCAGGCTTGTGCGGCAGGCAGCTGCCAGATGCTACTCAAGGGTGGTGTCTGGCTGTGGCTGCTGATCCCACTTGGGAATCAGGAACACCAGGATCAGTGCAGGCATCAGGCAGGACTAGCAGATGAGCACGGATGAGATTCAGATGAGTAGGCTGGCATGGCTGAGACACAGAGCTGGCAGAGACACAGGGCTGGCAGGCACGACAGAGACACAGGGCTGGCAGGTACGGCAAAGACACAGGGCTGGCAGGCAAGGCAGAGACACAGGGCTGGTTGATGTGGTGTATGAAGGAACAGGTATGGACCTGTTCACACAGAAGGTACAGGTAAGAAAACAATCAGGAAGGAATGAAGTATGAAGGAACAGGTTGGGACCTGTTCACACAGGAGATGCAGGTACAGAAACAAGCAGGAAGGAATGGAGTGTGAAGGAACAGGTTGGGACCTGTTCACACAGAAGATGCAGGTACGGAAACAAGCAGGAAGGAATGGAGTGGGAAGAAACAGGTTGGGACCTGTTCACACAGGAGAGAACCGCAAGGCTAGGAATGGTATGAGCAGCAGGAGATGGAGCAGCAACAGAAGCTAAGCAGAGCGAAACCGCAAGGAATGCAGAGAGGAGCTGCAGCAAGAGGTTTCTGCAGAAGCTAAGCAGAGCGGAACCGCAAGGAATGTGGAGAGGAGCTGCAGCAAGAGATTCCTGCAGCAACAGGAGCAGAGCAGAGTAGAACGGTGCAGAACCGCAGGAGTGCGGAGCAGAGGTAAAACTGCAAGAGAGCGAAGCCCAAGCAAAGTCACAAGGGTTCAGAGCAGGCAGAGCCGCAAGAGTGCGGAGCATAAGCAGACTGAGAACACAAGGAAAGACACAGGAGGGAAGGAAGTCACAGACTAGGAGACAGATATAGGACCAAGTACAGACAAGGTAATGGAACAAGACAAGGAACAAGAAAGACACAGGGACCAGGATATTCTGCCTCCTGGAGGGCAGACAACAAGATCAAGGCAAGAACACTGAGAAAAGCCTCTAGAGAGGGAGTAACACAGAGCAAGGCCTGGCAAACTCAGAAGCTAAACACAAACTGAGCTAACATATTGCACAGGCCCAGTCCACTGGGTGGAGCTGCACTAAATACTGGAGGTCTCTTGGTAATTGGTCAGGAACAGATTAGACAGGTGCACCTGATTCCTATAAGAACCAGAGAGTTCAGGCGCTGCCCCCCTATGCACACAGTCAGGAAGCATGCAGAGAGCAGAGGAACAGAATATGGAGCTGGCAAGAAACAGAAACCACAACATGACCTGGAGCAGTGGGTAAGATAGTGTGAGATGAGAGGCCATGCCGTGATGCCAGCAGAGTTGTTACACGCAGTTCAAAAGGGGAAGTGTCAGGAAATAGGACGTATTTGATTCTATATTATCACACACACTGAGCTCTGCTACATCCATTAGGTCTGTGTAAGGTACTCATGCTGCAGCCGTGGTCCCCCTCACAGCCCCTCTTTCTTCCTGCACTAAATAGCTTTCCTGTTATGATCTGGTGGCCTAGGAGCGGCATGAGATGTGCTCTGGAGAATGTGGTAACTGTACTGACCGCAGACCCTGGACTTAACACCGCAACTAGAAGTAGCCGTGGGATGTACCTACCAATCCTAGACACCTCGACACAGCCGGAGGACTAATTAACCCTATAGATAGAAAAGGGAAAGCTATCTTGCCTCAGATAAAATTCCCAAAGGATAGGCAGCCCCCCACAAATATTGACTGTGAGAGGAGAGGGAAAAAACATACACAGGCTGAAAACAGAATTTAGCAAAGGAGGCCACTTCTAGCTAAATAGAAAGGATAGAACAGAGAACTATGCGGTCAGTATTAAAATACTAAGAAATGTCCACCACAGATAATACAAAAAACTCCACAGCTAACTAAAGACATGGAGGGTATATCTGCCTCTCCAGAGATTCCAGCTTGGCTGCATAAATCCTTACACAGATAAAGCTGGACAAGAAAAAACATGCAATGCACTGAACAATGAGGCCCACAACATGTGGGCAGAAAAACAAGCAGAACTTATCTTGTAGAAATGAACTGCAAGCAGGGGCGACCAGGAAGGAATGTGAATCCTCCAGAAACAATGAACAACTGGCACTCACCAAAGGGTGAGGCCAGACTAAATAGCCCCGTCCGAAGTGGACGCACCTGATGACTGCTGTGAAGGACAAACAGCAGCACTACCACTTATAACCACCGGAGGGAGCCCAAGAGCAGAACCCACAACAGAATTCACAACACTTTCCCCCCTCACTCTGGTGGCTTGTGTAATTCTAAACCACTCATCCCCCCTACCTCAAGAATGCGTTGGTTAGCAGGAAACCAGTTCTTTGTTTGGAGCCATGTGCTTCCATTTGTGTATGCAAATTATTCAAGAGGGAATAACTTGACCCCAATTAGTGATAGAGATATAAAAGTTGCATATTCCGAATATCCACCTATAGATCTGTAACCCAATGAAATCTCTAGGATCCAAACCCAGTGAAATCCAAGGAATGGATTTCGCCGTAAGTAGGTCATGTATCCACTTTGTGTTTATACTTAAATGAACCTCCATGTCATGCTGAGCATAATGATAATTTTGCCTTCCTTCTACGAGATTCACCCTAAGAGATATTGGTAATAGAATATTTCATAACTGTTCAGAAAGGGGAGTTCCCCAACCACCCAGTGAGGTCGGCACAGTGGGAGCGTCTTGGTTTAGGGCCCAGGTATAAAACTCAGAGGTGGGACGAGAGGGGAATTCTTTAGTCTGTGCCCAGGAAAAGAGCTAACAGCCGCTCTGCAAGCTGCTCTGATGCATTTTGATGTCGCCCCTCCCCCACCACATGGTTTGCCATGATCTGAAAGGACTGTAAGTGCTTTTTCTTCTTTTAATCCCTTTTCATTTGCAATTGCCTTGTACATACTAAAATTATCTCATCTTGTAACATCTTTTTTATACTTTTATAAACACTGCCTAATCTTTTTGGAGTAAAAGCTATAATATTTACTAGTGTTGTTCTCCTTGCCCTAAACCGTACCCTAAGTTCTCTGACCTAAGCCTTTGCTACTGATTGGGTTGGCTCCTGACTCCGCTATTAATCATAAGAAATAGGAGCTGGTGGCAGTGCAGCGTGCTGGGCTTGTGGGGCAAAGCTGGCAGTGACGGAAAGGGTTTTATAAGTGTATTGCCTGGCTGTGGCTGGGAATAGTATATCACCCTCACAGCAGCGTGCCCAATAGCCAGTACACGACCGGGCAGCTATCTGGCGACTACACTATGTTCCAAATTATTATGCAAATGACATTTTTCTCTGATTTTCCAAAATGGTCGGTGCAAATGACAGTCAGTCTAATAAAAGTAATCACCCGTTAGATTATACATCGAATTTTATTGAATAAACCTCCCAATGATAACAGTATAATCTCCACAATGAATAAAAACTTAAAATGCACTGCTCCAAATTATTACGCCCAGTAGAATTTCTAAACATTTGATCTCTTTTAAAGAACTGAAAAGTCTCATTTGTGGAAGTTGCAGCATTAGGAGGTCACATTCACTTACCAGAAAAGCTATTTACCTCCAGAACCTCCTAACAGCCAAGTTACATGTAACATAGGACCCTTCTTTGATATCACCTTCACAATTCTGCATCCATTGAACTTGTGAGTTTTTGGAGAGTTTCTGCTTGTGTTTCTTCCCTCCCAGCAGGGCCATATTTAGAGTTTCTGCTGCCCTAGGCACTTTTAGTGCTGCCTCCCCCTTTGGTATGACACTATCGGCAGTGACTTTAGCAAGAATCGCTGATGTGAAAGTCGCCTTTTGCAGCAGATCAGGCAGTTTTTCGGCATCTGCCGTGTAACGGATCACTTACAGCAACACTGTGTTCGGCCTCATTCATTCCCTATGGGATTTGCGGCACTTGCCGTGATCTGGCAAATGTGGTACCATACCTCCCAACTTTTGAAGAAGGGAAGGAGGGATAAAGTTTAGGCCACGCCTCTGACCACACCCATTTCACAACTAGTGACACCCATATCCACGTCCCAACCACAGCCATTTAGCACTGCTGATCACACTGTTTTATATACAATAATTATAAACGAAAAAATATGGCCACACAGTGCTCCATACTGTATAATGATCCCACATGATGCTCCATACTGTATAATGGCCACACATGATGCTCCATACTGTATAATGATCCCACATGATGCTCCATACTGTATAATGGCCACACATGATGCTCCATACTGTATAATGATCCCACATGATGCTCAATACTGTATAATGGCCACACATGATGCTCCATACTGTATAACGGCCACACACAGTTCTCCATACTGTATAACGGCCACACATGATGCTCCATACTGTATAACGGCCACACATGATGCTCAATACTGTATAATGGGCACACACAGTTCTCCATGATACTGTATAATGACCCCCCTCCTGTATGCATGGCTCATATTCCCCCCCTGTATGCATGGCACACACTCCCCCCCCTGTATGCATGGCTCACACTCCCCCCCGTATGCATGGCTCATATCGGTCGGTCGCTTGTGACCTGGGACTTAAAAAAAAACAAAAAAACCCTTGCTCAGGTGCCGCCCCCCGCAATGTCGCCGCCCTAGGCACGTGCCCTCGAGTGCCTAGTGGCAAATACGGCCCTGCCTCCCAGAGCTGCTGTTTTGATGTGAACGGCCTCCCACCCTCATAAATCTTTTGATTGATGATCCTCCACAGGTTCTCTATAGGGTTGAGGTCAGGGGAAGATGGTGGCCGCACCATGAGTTTATCTCCTTTTATGCCCATAGCAGCCAATGACTCAGAGGGATTCTTTGCAGCATGAGATGGCGCATTGTCAGCATGAAGATGATTTTGCTCCTGAAGGCACGTTTCTGCTTTTTAGACCATAGAAGAAAGTTGTCAGTCAGAAACTCTATATACTTTGCAGAGGTCATTTTCACACCTTCAGGAACCTTAAAGGGCCCTACCAGCTGTTTCCCCATGATTCCGGCCCAAAACATGACTCCTCCACTCCTTGCTGACGTTGCAGCCTTGTTGGGACATGGTGGCCATCCACCAACCATCCACTACTCCATCCATTTGGACCATCCAGGGTTGCTCAACACTTATCAGTAAACAAGAATGTTTGGAAATTAGTCCTCATGTATGTGTGGGCTCAATGCAACCATTTCTGCTTGTGAACACTGTTTAGGGGTGTTTGAATAGTAGGTTTATGCACCACAGCAAGCCTTTGAAGGAGCCTACACCTTGAGGTTCGAGGGACTCCAGAGGCACCAGCAGCTTCAAATATCTGTTTGCTGCTTTGTAATGGCTTTCTAGCAGCTGCTCTCTTAATCCGATGAACTTGCCTGGCAGAAATCTTCCTCATTATGCCTTTATTAGCACGAACACGTCTGTGCTCAGTTTCAGACACAAATCTCTTCACAGTATGATGATCACGCTTAAGTTTTCGGGAAATTTCTAATGTTTTCATCCCTTCACCAAGGCATTGCACTATTTGATGCTTTTCAGCAGCAGAGAGATCCTTTTTCTTTCCCATGTTACTTGAAAACTGTGGCCTGCTTAATAATGTGGAACATCATTTTTAAGTAGTTTTCCTTTAATTAGAATCAACTGGAAAACTAATTATCCCATGTGTTTAAGATTGATTTCAGTGATCCATTGAGCCCCGAGACACAATGCCATCCACGAGTTTATTTGAAAAACAAAATAATTAAATCTTTATCACACTTAAATCCAATTTGCATAATAATTTGGAACACAGTGTAGTTATCCTAGGTGCAGTTCCCTGACTGACCTGAGGGTAAGTGGGCCCCAGAGAGCTGCAAGTTCCAAACCAGAACTGGGAAGCGGGATATATAAATCCCTGAAGAGCTGGAGCAAACAAACACCCCTGGTTCATGACATATTGGTGGCAGCAGTGGGATAATCAAAAATATTCCCCCAGTGATTCATGACAACTGGTGAAGGAGCTCTCGCCCGTGGAATGGCGAGCTAAAGGAAGGCAGAGATGTAGAAGGGAAGACCGGGCTGCTAAAGTGTCGTGTCAGGAACTGCTGGGGCTGAACTTTCTGTTCCTAGGGGGAACGAGATTGCAGCCAGAGCGAGCCAATAACCAGGGTGAAAGGGGTGTGGCCAGTCAGTGTGAGGTAAAATGGGTTGCACCGCAATGGAAGCGGTCTTCCCGCCTGAACGCTAATGAGGGACAGACCGCAAACGCTGAGAGGGGAGCGATAAGTGATATGATGCTGATAGGTTGAGTGCGCGATGTGGGGAGGGGCTCTTACTCAGGGGCCCTATAGCGGCCACTAGCTGGTGGCCGATGGAGGAGCAGGGCCCTAGGCAGCTGCCTGGTTTGCCTGCCCCTAACACCGGCCCTGGGTGGAGGATGTCACATATACAGGGCCGGCAATAGGGGCAGGCAGACCAGGCAGCCTCCTAGGGCCCCCGCTCCTCAAGAGGCTCCCATCCAGTGGCCGCTATGGGGCCCTTGAGTAAGAGGGGCCCATCACTGCCCCCTCCCCGCATCGCACATTCAGCTTATCAGCAAAGTTGAAAGCAGTGATGGAGGAGAGAGCGTCATGTGACATTCCCTCTCCCATCACTCCCTCTCTACCTGTGACTCAGTGTGTTTCAGAAGTGGAGCTGATGAGGCACTCTTCAGAGTGCAGAAGTCAGAGCAGCAGGGGAACGAGGAGAGGTAAGTATAGTGTGTATGTACAGTATGTGTGTGTCTGAATTATAGTGTATGTGTGTGTGTCTGCGTTATAGTTTGTGTATGTTTGTGTGTCTGCTGCATGATAGTATGTGTGAGGGGACTGCATTATACTGTGTATGGGGGCAGTGCTATGCTGTGTATGTGGGGGGCTGCATTGTACTGTGTGTGGGAGCTGCACTGTGTGTGGAGGCTGCACTATACTGTGTATGGGGGAGCTGCATTATACTATGTGTGTGTTTGTGGGGGCTGCTTTATGCTCTGAAGGGGCTGTTTTGTACTCTGGAGGGGCTGCATTATACTGTGTTTGCGGGGGGCTAATAAGTCCTACCAATGTAGACATTTTTCTAATTGTAAAACAATTGGGGTGGTTTATTTGTTTCAATGCACCTGTCCAGTTGATTATGTAGGGAAGACCAAATGGGTGTGTTACGGATCCCTCTCCGTGGTGTCACTAATTTGTCACGTACCCGCTCTCAGCACATGACTTGGGGGCTGTGCCTGCAAGGGTAAATCTATCTTCCCTCTCTCAATCCAGCATTCAACCTGTGTCCTATGCTGTAATGGGAGCATAAATCACACACGACCCAGGCCACACATCCGCTCATACATGCTGCCACCACTCACCGAATACACGGGCGATGAGTCCCGGAAGTTACTAATACTGTCTACCACTCATATGGATCATACAGTTTAAGGCTATGGATTCTTTTAGAACATTCAAGGTTCAACTTGTTAAAGTTTTATGCTTTAATACTAAAAGGTTCAGTGCTTACAGTAAGAAAAAGGTATAAAATTATAATAAAAAGACATACAGGTATGCAAAATAGTATAAAATAAACAGGAGAAAACTTACAGAAACGTCTAACTTTGTAGTCTGCTTTCTGCTCCGAGGGGGGGGGGTGAATATGGAGTTGGTGGAACACATCAGCTTCCCTGGCTGCCCTCACATGTGAACACGATTCTAGGTATACAGGTCTAATTTATAGCTTTACTCTGGAGGTCAGATTTCTAGACCAGCCCTCAAGTTAATATCATAATTGCTTGTTTTTTGATTGGACCGCGGCCGCTCCCCCAATGAATATATTATTTGCTCTGAGATTCTAGGTGTGTAAAAGTTCTCACAAATAGTGTCAGGCTGTAATTGACATCTCCCTTCAAAGAGCTAGGAGGTGTCAAATGTTTCCCTTTTTCTTGGTTCCCAGCACGACCCGCTGGCGAGAGTGGAGACAGTAGTCTGCCTTCTCAAGATATGCATGCTGTGACCTTTGTGAGGCCTTCAGTTTCAGGACAGATGTTCAACTCCTGCTAGTAACACATATAACCCTAGACATATGTCACTACACACATATAGATCTATACATATTTCACCACAGGGTGTTTCGGAGGAGAGTAGGGGAATATCTAGGGGACACTAATAGTGCCAGGGATACCCCTATTTCTATGCATGTGAGGGATGTACATGGTGGGGCTTCGAACTGCTTTCATTTTATAATTAATGGAGGTGGTAATACCACCAAAAAGGGGAGGTAATTGGGACCACTTAATTTTACAAAAGGAGACCAGATGGATCTATCGGATAGTGTATCCCCGAATGGTCTCAATGAACTGCTACAGTATGGTTGCTTTCTCGAAAACCCCCCTTCCCTCCCCCTCCTTATAAGTGTTATTGATTTGGTCACCATTCTCCCCATTTTTTCAAATCTGTGAAGTAGAACCGCTATGGAGGCCCACTGACCTGAATAGGTGTCGGCCTAAATCAAATGTACCTATTGTATCAGAGAAATATAAGTTGACTCTTAGAAATGATGTTTTTCCTTTGAGATCTATGGGTGGCCACCTCACCTTTAATTTTCCTCCTGTTATGGGATGTCTCCTTTATTTAAACGGATGAAGTATGGCTCCAATATATATATGTATACGGGGATTGTCTGAGAAGACTGCTCGTTCCTAGAAATCATTGAAATTCCCCTCAGAGACTAAATAACTGCATATGGAAAGGAAATAAGGTCGATTGTATGAGGCGCATGCGTGCGGTGAACCAACAAAGCGTTTCAATAAGATGAAGAGCGACAAACGACTATATTGGCGCGTGCGCGAAATGAACCACATATGCGTCCCATAGACAGGAAGAAATACCACTTTAATAAATGCCTCAGATGGAGGGCAGTGGTGAGGTTGGAGTATGAGGCTGTCTATGGCCCCCTTGTTGACACGATAAGTTTTCTTTCTTTCTCAGTATGTTCACCTGATGGGGAAACGCGTCGAGTATAGACATGCTGGATTATTATCAGGGTAGTAGCTGGGAAATGTGTCATTGAAGGAAAGGCTATGTGCAATAATGATGTGCCAGCTATTAATGCACTGTTTGGAGCGACTGCACATGGGGGAATATCCTAAGTCTATATTGTGTTGGGGATTGTGTGCAATGTATCATACACCTATATGACCTCTCCCCTTACGTTACTGGGGTATTCCCTTTACATTGGGCTCCATTCATGCATATAATATTTTGTGCTATATCAGCTATGAGACTACTGATTTGATATATACGGTATTGATATATATATACAGTATATGATTGTTTCTCTGACATTACTGGGACCCCCTTGTAATACGGGCTGCCTTTTCTGATGCAGTACACGTACCATATGATGTATCAGCGTGTGGGCACTATGTGGATTTGATCATATGGTACCTTACTTTTTTGACACTGTGCACCCTTTTACTTTCTGCTAGGGTTTTGTAGGGAGAGGGGAGGATAGCCACCGACGAGCGGGGGCACCATTGCGCAGGTGTAGGGTGCCAACTTCCACAGTCAGGTAGGGAGATATCAGTGCATTGTTAGGGGGAACCCTTCCTTCCCCCTTTCCCTATGTATTGGTGTTGCAGACACAGATAAGCGATTTTTTTTGTGAGTCTTTATCTTTAATGAAAAGATTGCTTCTTTCTTAATATATTATTAAAGGTTACATTTTATTTGACTCATTTGTATACATTAGGCACATATTTGGGTGAACTGAATGTGTGTGGGGGGCTGCATTATACTGTGTGTGGGGGGGCTGCATTATTCTCTGGGGGGTTGCATTACACTGTGTGTGAAGGGGGCTGCACTATACTATGTGTGTTTGTGGGGGTGGGGCCTGCATTATACTGTGTTTGAGGGGAGCGGAATTATACTGTGTGGGGGGGCTGCATTATACTGTGTGTGGGGGGCTGCATTATACTGTGTTTGGGGGGGGCTGAATTATGCTGTGTGTAGGGCTGCATTATACTCTGGGGGGGCTGGATTACACTGTGTGTGAAGGGGGCTGCACTATACTACGTGTTTGTGGGGGTGAGGCCTGCGTTATACTATGTGTGTGAGGCTGCATTATACTCTGAGGGGGCTGCATTATACTGTGTGTGTGTGGAGGGAGCTGTGTTATACTCTGGGGGGCTGCATTACACTGTGTGAAGGGGGCTGCACTATACTATGTGTGTTTTTGGGGGTGGGGCCTGCATTATACTATGTGTTTGAGGGGGTGGAATTATACTGTGTGTAGGGGGCTTCATTATACTGTTTGTGGGGGGCTGAAATATGCTGTGCGTAGGGCTTCATTATACTCTGGAGGGGCTTCACTATACTCTGTGTGTTTGTGAGGCCTGCATTATACTGTGTGTGAGGCTGCATTATACTCTGAGGGGTCTGCATTATACTGTGTGTTGGGGCTTCAGTATACTCTAAAGGAGAGCTGCAGTATACTCTGAGGGGGAAATGCAGCATTCTTTATGGGGGGCTACAGTATACTCTGAGGGGGGCTGCAGTATACTGTGTGTGTGGGGCTGCATTATACTCTGAGGGGTCTGCATTATACTGTGTGTGGGGGGGCTGCAGCATACTCTGTGAGGGGGCTGCAGTATACTCTGAGGGGGCTGCAGTATACTCTGAGGGGGACAGCAGTATACTGTATGAGGGGGGCTACATTATACTCTAGGAGGGGGGTGCATTATACTCTACGAAGGACCATGGGGAGTGCATTTTACTATATGTACTATATGGGACCTGCATTATACTGTATCGAGGGCTATCTGTACCAATTATTCTTCCTCAACCAGTGTAAGGGTTGGTGCAGATGATCAGTAAACGTTTCGGGGTTGGACGCTGTGTACTTGTGCAGCGGACAGATGTTACAGAATAGTGGATGGGATTTCAAGAAATCAAATGCCCACTATGAGTGCACAGACACCTGCATTTCACCCACGGAGATGGACATTGGTGCGTCTTTCTAGACTGCAGCATGTCAATTTATCTTTATTTGTCTCTGCAAGATAAATTTCACCCATACAATGTCTTGGATGCAGTGAATCTACACAGTTCAGTGATCGCAGAGGATTCACCTGCATTCAAAAGACGACAGCGGACATGTGCCGAGTCCAAAGCTCTACCAATTACTGGACGTGAGCACAGACCCTAAATGGGCCAGGAAACAAGCGTCAAACGACTTCAATATTGTCGATCACGCTCGTTTAGCGCCCTGAACTTAGCGCTTATAAATACAACAGAAATCTTTCTGTGTGATGGTGCGATATGTTAGCATTTGGGGCCCCGCTGTAAGCTTTTGCCCAGGGCCCCATTTTGTCTAAAACCAGCCCTGCACATATACACATCATAGTGGTGGAGGTTGTCACACACACAGATCATAGTGTTGGAGGATGTCATGTTTTCATGAGAGCAGTGGAGGCCATCATGTGTTTATCATAGTTGTGGAGGCCGTCATATTAGACCGGTGGACACTTCTCTGTCACTAATCGTCCGGCACTCCACCAGCAGAGGGGAGGCCAGAAGCTCCAGGAATATGCCGCTGCCACCTGCAGAGCTTGCAATCTATGGCTCCTCCAGTTTCGGCAGTTGTCGTTCCTCTTGGTGTTCACTGTGAAATCGTCTTGTAATGATCTGGTGAAATCTTCTCTCCAGTTATCCAAGAAGTATCGTTTCTCCTTGCGGAGAGTGACATGTTAAGCATGTCGAGAAGAGGAGACTTAAAGCCAGACCAGATCTCCACTTTGCACTGACGATGGGCAGTACCCCGAAACACACTGTCTGCAAACTGAGATTCTGGTTTGGCTCTTATCCTAAGTCATGTGACAAGGCTCGTTAAAGGGTCGACAATGACTGTTAGGATTGCTACTTCCAATAGGTGGCACTAGAATTCTAGTTCTCTTCCTCTCTGAAGAGACAATTTGCATTTCTCCAGTTACAAATCTTCATGAAGGATCTACCCCGCATCTCCTCCTCACCTTCTTCTTCTATTTTCTTAACCCTACTAAGCAAAAAATTATTCTTTGGTGCCGAGGAGCTGGAGCAGATAACGGCAGTAATATGGATGGCGGCGGCCGCTGACAGCAGAGGAACTACTCCACTTCCCTCAGTAATGAGTTCATTTTTACTGTGCGGAGCTGTCACCTTCTGATATTTCATCAGCACCACAAGAGTCTCAGGCGTGACAAGTCATACCGATTCGGCAGAGTTCCCGTCGCAGACTGTGCACAGCCTCATAACTCACAGGAAGCAGTTTTATTATCTCACTGACTTGTGCATAAACATCGCAGGGAGCGCCTCAGTGACGTCAGGAGCAGGACCATATCTGATGGCTGCATACCTGAGAATAGTAAGAGATGGATGCAGGAATCCCTCGGCTACGGAGGTGACCTACAGGGAAAACACGGACGGAAAACCTCACAGCCATCTGTTCGGGCAAAACGTGGGCCTGACTCGTCCAGGAGAAACAAGGCTGGAACCCACCCCAGAGAAAACATTTCCAGGATCCCCCCACCCAACCATCTGCCCGGGGAAAATGTGAGCTTGACCCATCTAGGAAAAACATGTCCATAATCCCCCAGGAAAAAC
Source organism: Ranitomeya variabilis (assembly GCF_051348905.1). Lineage (NCBI taxonomy): Eukaryota > Metazoa > Chordata > Amphibia > Anura > Dendrobatidae > Ranitomeya > Ranitomeya variabilis. The sequence goes on along the minus strand of NC_135238.1, from coordinate 246,579,186 downwards.
ACTGCCAGGACCCCACCCCTGACCATTTGTTTGGGGAAAACTTGCACCTAATCACTCCCTAAGAAAAACACATCCAGGGCCCCAAAGATCATCTGTATGTGGGAAAACCTGGGCCTGAGCCCTCCAAGCCAAAACAATAATATCCCCCCAGCTGATGATACCCCAACAATATCCCCCAAGATGACGATTCAATAATATCCGCCGAAATGACAATACTTGCAATAATATCTCTGAGATGCCGATGCCCCCAATAATATCCCTGACATGACAATTCCCCAATAATATCCCAGAGATGATGATACCCCCTATAATATCCCCCGAGATGATGATTCACTCAATAATATCCCGAGGTGACGATTCACTCAATAATATCCGCCGAGATAACACTACCACCAATAATATCTGTGATGCTAAGTCACTTCTCACAGGCAAGCCATGAGACGGGATAGTCAAGAAGTCCAAAATCAAAAGCCAAGAGGGTACATCATAAACAGAAGGAGGAGACAGAGACATAGTCAGGTAATGTTCTGAGGTCAGGATACAAGGAGGATAGTGGATCAGAGCTGTAAGGGTTAAATAGAAGGATGATCAAAACGAAGTCCAAGGTCGGACAACGAAAGATCACAGACAGAACGCAAGGCACAGAGAGACAAACTACAGAATAGCTGAATGTACGTCTGGCAGAGGTCTGGGAGTAACGGCCCAAAGTAGCTTTGCAATCATCTGGTATAATAATCACCTGGAGAAAGCCAGCAGCATCCAGTGTCCGGTTGGATAACCGATCTATCAATCAACACACTGACAGCTCAGCCCACCTCTGCACCAGACTGGACAACTGAGCTGTCAATTACTGCATCCCAGACACACTGATGGGTGGAACAGTGACATATCGCCAGTGATGACGATTCCCCCAATAATATCCCCCGAGATTACGATACCCCCAATAATATCCCCCGAGATTACGATACCCCCAATAATATCCCCCGAGATGATGACGATTCCCCCAATAATATCCCCGAGATGATCATTCCCTCAATAATATTCCCAGAGATGACAATACCCGTAAAATATATCCCCCTGAGATGACGATACCCCCAATAATATCTTATAAGATGATGAGAACTCCCAAAATATCCCCTCCCGAGATGACAATACCCCCAATAATATTTCCAGAGATGACGATACCTCCAATAATGTTCCCTGTGTGAGGAGCTGGCTTTGTTCTAAAGACTATTGAACCAATGGACGTAGAGCAGAATCCGCAGCTTTATGGCATGCAGACATTTCCAGCACGGAGCATCGGTTACGTTAATCTTGTTGTGTTTTATTGGAGATTTACTTGCTCGTCAGTTCAGCCTCAGGAATCAATGTTTGCATTCAATGACAGTCAGTAGAGGAAGACATGCGAGCTAGATGTTATACATACATAAGGCCAAACCCAAGATTAGTAATCAAGGAAAGCAGTCATTTAATTGTTCTCCCAGGCACTAGGCCCATTGTGTGGTTGGGGACAGTAGACCAATGGAGCCGTCACCACAGAAGGTCTCACATGTAGTCCCAGGTCATGGCCTTCTGGAACATTCTTCATTCTTTGACATAAAAACAAATGTTTAAGGGGGCAGGGGTGTCTGTGTGTGAACACTTCTGCCCATCCATGGGGCTGATCCCAGGAAGGGAGAACAAGAAGTCGCATGTCTAGTAGGGAGTTGTCCGAGTGACGTCAAGGGGCAAGGATCTAGGCTGAGGTCGTGGAGCCTATGGAGTTTGGAGATCGGTTGCCAGCTTGGCTCGGCACACATGCTACTGTTGAGGGATCTGTCTTCTGGATTTCAGGAACTTTAAGGGCTGTTGCTGTTGGATACATTGGCTACGGTTGTGTTATCTGTCATCTGGAGAGGCCTGGAATGTGACTACAGACTATCCTGGCCGGAGATACGAAATCTGTGGTCCAACCAAAAGTTAGGAGACAGCAAGTATCGCTTCATACGGGTACAGTGGCACTATCGGCCCAAGGGAAACTTGTGGACTGAGGGAAATGTATTATGGCCATCTACCAGGAGTTGTTGGAAAAACGTTGGATGCATGGAATAAAAAATAGTTGCAATGTTAACCTGCCTGGGTGATTATTACTACCACAACCTCAGATCATCACACGAGATGACAATACCATCAATAATATCCCCCGAGATGACAATTCCCTCAATAATATCTCCTGAGATGACAATTCCCACAATATTATCCCGCGAGATGACGATACTCCAATAATATCCCCGAGATGACGATGACCCAATAATATCCCCGAGATGACAACGCCCCAATTATATCCCTGAAAAGACAATATCACAATTATATCCCCCGAGATGACGATACTCTCAATAATATCCCCAAGATGACGATATCCCAATAATATCTCCGAGATGACAATGCCCCAATAATATTTCCAAGATAACTATGCCCCAAGAATATCCCCAGGATGAAGATACCCCAATAACATCCCCGAGATGACGACTCTCCAACAATATCCCCAAGATGCCGACTTTCCAATAATATCCCCCGAGATGACGACTCTCCAATAATATCCCCAAGATGTCCCCCTAATAATATCCCGAGATGATGATGCCTGTTGTGAACTCTGTTTCCGGGCTCCCTCCTGTGGTCATGAGTGGTACTGTGTGAGTTCTCTCTTTGGGCTCCTCCTGGTGGCTCTTTTTGTTATTTTGCAGGTTTCTGGCAGGATCAGCTGTCTCGTCATCTGCTAGTTAGGTTTCCTATTTAATCCACCTGGTCCTTCATTCCTTGCCTGTTGCCGTTGTATTCAGTGCTATTCTGTTTGCTCCTGTCTACATCCATTATCAGCCTCTCCAAGAGAAGCTAAGCTCTGTTTGCTTATTTTTGCTCATCTGTGTTCAAGATGTTTCCTAGTATATGATGAGTTTTTGTCCAGCTTGCTAATATGTGATTTCCCTGCTTGCTGGTGCTCTGGGGTGCTGAGTTGCTCCCCCCACATCATTAGTTGGTGTGGGGGTTCTCGCATTCTCTGCGTGGATATTTTTGCATAGGGTTTTTTACTGACCGCACAGATCCCTTGCTATTTTCTGCTATCTAGCGTTAGCGGGCCTCATTTGCTTAACCTGTTTCATCTCTGCGTTTGTCTTTTCCTCTTAACTCACCGTTATTATTTGTGGGGGGCATCTATATCTCTGGGGGATTTCTGTGAGGCAAGTGAGGTCTTTACTTTCTCTTTAGGGGTAGTCAGTTTCTCAGGCCGTGAAGAGACGTCTAGGATTTCAGGAAACGTTCCACGGCTGCCTATAGTGTGGTTAGTCCAGTTACCACATCCCCAGAGCTCGTCCTATTATTTTCTACTTAGCTGGTTAGATTTGTGATCCTAAGCCACTAGGATCATAACAGTGCAACAGGCCAAAAGTGTTAAATGCATCGCAAAAGTGGGATAAGAGAAATCCTGAGTTCAATTTTTTTTTTCTGCTCTGCAGTCTGTCCTGCTTCTCTCCTCCCCTTAATCTCTGGGTGGCTTTGAGTTCTGCTGCAGACATGGATATTCAGAGACTGACTTCTAGTGTGGATCATCTTGCTGCAAGGGTGCAAAGCATTCAGGATTTTGTTGTTCACAGTCCTATGTCTGAGCCAAAAGTACCTATTCCTGAGTTTTTTTCTGGAGATAGATCTAGGTTTCTGAATTTTAAGAATAATTTTAAATTATTTCTTTCTTTGAGACCTCGTTCCTCTGGTGATTCCGCTCAGCAAGTTAGAATTGTTATCTCTCTGTTACGCGGCGACCCTCAAGATTGGGCCTTCTCCCTGGCGCCAGGAGATCCTGCATTGCTGAATGTGGATGCGTTTTTTCTGGCGCTTGGATTGCTTTATGAGGAACCTAATCTGGAGAACCAGGCAGAAAAGGCCTTGCTGGCTCTCTCTCAGGGTCAGGATGAAGCTGAGGTGTATTGTCAAAAATTTCGGAAATGGTCGGTGCTTACTCAATGGAATGAGTGTGCCCTGGCTGCAAATTTCAGAGAAGGTCTTTCTGAAGCCATTAAGAATGTTATGGTGGGGTTCCCCACGCCTGCGAGTCTGAATGAGTCAATGGCTTTGGCCATTCAGATTGATCGGCGTTTGCGGGAGCGCAAACCTGCGCACCATCTGGCGGTGTTTTCTGAACAGAAACCTGAGTCTATGCAATGTGATAGGATTCTGACCAGAATTGAACGGCAAAATCATAGACGTCAGAATGGGTTGTGCTTTTACTGTGGTGATTCAGCTCATGTTATCTCAGCATGCTCTAAGCGCACAAAAAACTGCTAGATCTGTCACCATTGGTACTGTACAGCCTAAATTCATTTTGTCTGTTACTTTGATTTGCTCTCTGTCATCCTACTCAGTTATGGCTTTTGTAGATTCAGGTGCTGCCCTGAATCTGATGGATTTGTCATTTGCCAAGCGCTGTGGTTTTATCCTTGAGCCATTACAGTTCCCTATTCCATTGAAGGGAATTGATGCTACACCATTGGCCAAGAATAAACCTCAATACTGGACTCAAGTGACCATGTGTATGACTCCTGCACATCAGGAGGTGATTCGCTTTCTTGTGTTATATAATTTGCATGACGTTGTCGTGTTGGGTCTGCCATGGTTGCAGGCTCATAATCCAGTCCTGGATTGGAAAGCTATGTCTGTGTTGAGTTGGGGTTGCCAGGGAATTCATGGCGATGCTCCCTTGGTATCAATTGCTTCCTCTACTCTTTCTGAAGTCCCTGAGTTTTTGTCGGACTACCAGGATGTATTTGATGAGCCCAAATCCAGTGCCCTACCTCCTCATAGGGATTGTGATTGTGCTATAAATTTGATTCCTGGTAGTAAGTTCCCTAAGGGACGACTGTTTAATTTGTCTGTACCAGAGCATGCCGCTATGCGGAGCTATGTAAAGGAGTCTTTGGAGAAGGGACATATTCGCCCCTCCTCGTCCCCTCTTGGTGCGGGATTCTTTTTTGTGGCCAAGAAGGATGGTTCGTTGAGACCCTGTATAGATTATCGCCTTCTAAATAAAATCACGGTCAAATTCCAGTATCCCTTGCCATTGTTGTCTGATCTGTTTGCTCGGATTAGGGGGTCTAGTTGGTTCACCAAGATAGATCTTCGCGGTGCGTATAATCTTGTGCGTATAAAACAGGGCGATGAATGGAAAACAGCATTTAATACGCCCGAAGGCCATTTTGAGTACTTGGTGATGCCTTTTGGACTTTCTAATGCCCCTTCTGTGTTTCAGTTCTTCATGCACGATATCTTCCGAGAATATCTGGATAAATTTATGATTGTGTATCTGGATGATATTTTGGTCTTTTCAGATGATTGGGAATCCCACGTGAAGCAGGTCAGGATGGTATTTCAGGTCTTGCGTGACAATGCCTTGTTTGTGAAGGGTTCCAAATGTCTCTTCGGAGTCCAGAAAGTTTCCTTTTTGGGCTTTATTTTTTCTCCTTCTTCTATTGAGATGGACCCAGTCAAGGTCCAGGCTATTCATGATTGGACTCAACCTACATCGGTTAAGAGTCTTCAGAAGTTCTTGGGTTTTGCTAATTTTTACCGTCGCTTCATTGCTAATTTTTCTGGTGTGGTTAAACCTTTGACGGATTTGACCAAGAAGGGTTCTGATGTGACTAACTGGTCTCCTGCGGCCGTTGAGGCCTTTCAGGAGCTGAAGCGCCGGTTTTCTTTGGCTCCAGTTTTATGTCAGCCAGATGTCTCTCTTCAGTTCCAGGTCGAGGTTGATGCTTCTGAAATTGGAGCAGGGGCTGTTTTGTCACAGAGAAGCTCTGATTGCTCTGTGATGAAGCCATGTGCTTTCTTTTCAAGAAAATTTTCGCCGGCTGAACGAAATTATGATGTTGGTAATCGGGAGTTGTTGGCAATGAAGTGGGCATTTGAGGAGTGGCGACACTGGCTAGAGGGAGCTAAGCATCGTGTGGTGGTCTTGACTGATCACAAAAATTTGATTTATCTTGAGTCGGCCAAGCGGTTGAATCCTAGACAGGCTCGTTGGTCGTTGTTTTTCTCACGTTTCGATTTCGTGGTCTCGTACCTTCCTGGTTCGAAGAACGTGAAGGCTGATGCTCTTTCTAGGAGTTTTGTGCCTGACTCCCCTGGAGTTTCTGAGCCGGTTGGTATCCTCAAAGAGGGGGTAATTTTGTCTGCCATTTCCCCAGATTTGCGACGGGTGTTACAGGAATTTCAGGCGGATAGACCTGACCGTTGTCCATCAGAGAGACTGTTTGTCCCAGATAGATGGACCAGCAGAGTTATTTCCGAGGTCCATTCTTCAGTGTTGGCGGGTCATCCTGGGATTTTTGGTACCAGAGATTTGGTGGCTAGATCCTTCTGTTGGCCTTCCTTGTCACGGGATGTGCGTTTCTTTGTGCAGTCCTGTGGGATTTGTGCTCGGGCTAAGCCTTGCTGTTCTCGTGCCAGTGGTTTGTTTTTGCCTTTGCCGGTTCCTAAGAGGCCTTGGACGCATATTTCCATGGATTTTATTTCAGATCTTCCGGTCTCTCAGAGAATGTCTGTCATCTGGGTGGTTTGTGATCGTTTTTCTAAAATGGTCCATTTGGTGCCCTTGCCTAAGTTGCCTTCTTCCTCCGATTTGGTTCCGTTATTTTTTCAGAATGTGGTTCGTCTGCACGGCATCCCTGAAAACATTGTGTCTGACAGAGGATCCCAGTTTGTGTCCAGATTTTGGCGGTCCTTTTGTGCTAAGATGGGCATTGATTTGTCTTTTTCGTCGGCCTTCCATCCTCAGACGAATGGCCAAACCGAGCGAACTAACCAGACCTTGGAAACTTATTTGAGATGTTTTGTTTCTGCTGACCAAGATGATTGGGTGGCTTTTTTGCCATTGGCCGAGTTTGCCCTTAATAATTGGGCTAGTTCGGCTACTTTGGTTTCGCCTTTTTTTTGTAATTCTGGTTTTCATCCTCATTTTTCCTCGGGTCAGGTTGAGTCTTCTGACTGTCCTGGGGTGGATTCTGTGGTGGATAGGTTGCAGTAGATTTGGAACCATGTGGTGGACAATTTGATGTTTTCACAAGAGAAGGCTCAGCGCTTTGCTAACCGTCGTCGCTGTGTGGGTCCCCGACTTCGTGTGGGGGATTTGGTGTGGTAGTCTTCTCGTTATGTTCCTATGAAGGTTTCTTCTCCTAAGTTTAAACCTCGTTTTATCGGTCCTTATAAAATTTTGGAAATCCTCAACCCTGTGTCATTTCGCTTGGACCTCCCGGCATCGTTTACCATCCATAATGTGTTCCATAGGTCTTTGTTGCGGAGGTATGTGGTGCCTGTGGTTCCTTCTGTTGAGCCTCCTGCTCCGGTGCTGGTTGAGGGAGAATTGGAATACGTGGTGGAGAAGATCTTGGATTCTCGTATTTCAAGACGGAGGCTTCAGTATTTGGTTAAGTGGAAGGGCTATGGTCAGGAGGATAATTCCTGGGTTGTCGCCTCTGATGTTCATGCGGCCGATTTGGTTCGTGCCTTCCATGTGGCTCACCCTGATCGCCCTGGGGGTTCTGGTGAGGGTTCGGTGACCCCTCCTCAAGGGGGGGGTACTGTTGTGAACTCTGTTTCCGGGCTCCCTCCTGTGGTCATGAGTGGTACTGTGTGAGTTCTCTCTTTGGGCTCCTCCTGGTGGCTCTTTTTGTTATTTTGCAGGTTTCTGGCAGGATCAGCTGTCTCCTCATCTGCTAGTTAGGTTTCCTATTTAATCCACCTGGTCCTTCATTCCTTGCCTGTTGCCGTTGTATTCAGTGCTATTCTGTTTGCTCCTGTCTACATCCGTTATCAGTCTCTCCAAGAGAAGCTAAGTTCTGTTTGCTTATTTTTGCTCATCTGTGTTCAAGATGTTTCCTAGTATATGATGAGTTTTTGTCCAGGTTGCTAATATGTGATTTCCCTGCTTGCTGGTGCTCTGGGGTGCTGAGTTGCTCCCCCCACATCGTTAGTTGGTGTGGGGGTTCTCGCATTCTCTGCGTGGATATTTTTGCATAGGGTTTTTTACTGACCGCACAGATCCCTTGCTATTTTCTGCTATCTAGCGTTAGCGGGCCTCATTTGCTTAACCTGTTTCATCTCTGCGTTTGTCTTTTCCTCTTAACTCACCGTTATTATTTGTGGGGGGCATCTATATCTCTGGGGGATTTCTGTGAGGCAAGTGAGGTCTTTACTTTCTCTTTAGGGGTAGTCAGTTTCTCAGGCCGTGAAGAGACATCTAGGATTTCAGGAAACGTTCCACGGTTGCCTATAGTGTGTGCGGTTAGGATCAGGTTTGCGGTTAGTCCAGTTACCACATCCCCAGAGCTCGTCCTATTATTTTCTACTTAGCTGGTTAGATTTGTGATCCTAAGCCACTAGGATCATAACAGATGCCCAAATAATATCCCCGAGATGACGATGCCCCAATAATATCCCCCGAGATGACGATGCCCCAATAATATCCCCGAGATAACAATGCCCCAATAATATCCAAGAGATGACAATGCCCCAATAATATCCCCGAGATGACAATGCCCTAATAATATCCCCGAGATGACGATGCCCCAATAATATCCCCGAGATGACAATGCCCCAATAATATCCCCCGAGATGACGATACCCCAATATCTCCGAGATGACAATACCCCAATAATATCCCTGAGATGACAATGCCCCAATAATATCCCCAAGATGACGATAACCCAATAATATCCCCGAGATGACAATGCCCCAATAATATCCCCGAGATGACGATACCCCAATAATATCCCCCGAGATGACGATACCCCAATAATATCCCCCGAGATGACGATGCCCCAATAATATCCCCAGAGATGACGATGCCCCAATAATATCCCCGAGATGACAATGCCCCAATAATATCCCCGAGATGACAATGCCCCAATAATATCCCCCGAGATGACGATGCCCCAATAATATCCCCGAGATGACGATGCCCCAATAATATCCCCCGAGATGACGATGCCCCAATAATATCCCCGAGATGACAGTGCCCCAATAATATCCCCGAGATGACAATGCCCCAATAATATCCCCGAGATGACGATAACCCAATAATATCCCTGAGATGACGATGCCCCAATAATATCCCCGAGATGACGATGCCCCAATATCCCCAGAGATGACGATGCCTGTTGTGAATTCCGCTCTTGGGCTCACTCCGGTGGTTGTAAGTAGCACTTTTGTAAGTTCTGCTCTTGGGCTCCCTCCTGTGGTTTTGAGTGGTATAGCTGCTTCTTGGATTTAGCATCAGCAGCTGCTTCCACTGATCGTCTTTCTGGCTCGGCTATTTTAGTCTGGCCTTATCTCTCAATCAATGCCAGTTGTCAATTGCTCCTGCTTGGAGTCACGGCTCTTTTGGATTTCCCTGACACTCTGACCAAGTTCAGCAAAGATAAGTCCTTGCTTGTCCTTTTGCAGTCCACTTGTTGTGGACTTATTTGTTCAGCACATTCTATGTTTTGCTCATTTGTCCAGCTTATCAGTATGGATCTATTCAGCTAAGCTGGAAGCTCTGGGCTGCAGATTTTGCCTTCCACACCTTTAGTCAGGTGTGGAGACTTTTGCATATCTCTGCGATGGACTTTTTCTAGTTTTTATTACTGACCGCACAGTGTTCTTTCCTGTACTATCTATCTAGCTAGAAGTGGCCTCCTTTGCTAAATCTTGTTTCATACTACGTATGTCATTTCCTTCTCCTCTCACAGTCATTTTTTGTGGGGGGTGTTATGACCCCAATGGCAGAGGGTCTCAGAAATAATTACTAAGTCTGCAAACACAAAAAACCAGCTCATAGGGCAGTGGTAACTGAGCTGACCATATATCTAATCCTAGCACCACAAATAGCAGCAGCCGGGGAACGTGCCTACGTTGGTTCTAGACGTCTCGCGCCAGCCGGAGAACTAACTAACCCTAGAAGGAAAAAGAAAGATCTTTCTTGCCTCCAGAGAAAAAGACCCCAAAAGTTGGATACAAGCCCCCAACAAATAATAACGGTGAGGTAAGAGGAAAAGACAAACGTAAGAATGAGCTAGGTATTTAGCAAAGAGAGGCCCACTAGCTAATAGCAGAATATAGTAAGATGACTTATATGGTCAGCAAAAACCCTATCAAAATATCCACGCTGGATATTCAAGAACCCCCGAACCGTCTAACGGCCCGGGGGGAGAACACCAGCCCCCTAGAGCTTCCAGCAAAGTCAGGAATCACATTTAGTACAAGCTGGACCAAAAATAAGAGCAAAGCAAATAACCAAAAAACAAAGAAGCAGGACTTAGCTTAATTATGCACGAACCAGGACCATCAGACAGGAGCAAACAGAAAGGATCTGATAACAACGATGCCAGGCACTGGACTAAGGATCCAGGAAGTTTATATAGCGACACCCCTGGACTAACGACCCAGGTGGGTGCCAAACTGAGGAAAGACAATCCCAGAGTCATATCACTAGTAACCACAAGAGGGAGCCAAAAAGTCTAATTCACAACAGTACCCCCCCCCTTAAGGAGGGGTCACCGAACCCTCACCAAGACCACCAGGGCGATCAGGATGAGCAGCGTGAAAGGCACGAACTAAATCGGCCGCATGCACATCAGAAGCAACCACCCAGGAATTATCCTCCTGACCATAGCCCTTCCACTTGACCAGATACTGAAGCCTCCGTCTGGAGAGACGAGAATCCAAGATCTTCTCCACCACGTACTCCAACTCGCCCTCAACCAACACCGGAGCAGGAGGCTCAACAGAAGGAACCACAGGTACAACGTACCGCCGCAACAAAGACCTATGGAACACGTTGTGAATGGCAAACGACACCGGAAGATCCAAGCGAAAGGACACAGGATTAAGGATTTCCAATATCTTGTAAGGAACGATGAAGCGAGGCTTAAATTTAGGAGAGGAGACCTTCATAGGAACAAATCGAGAAGACAGCCATACCAAATCCCCAACACGAAGTCGGGGACCCACACCGCGGCGGCGGTTGGCAAAACGCTGAGCCTTCTCCTGTGACAACTTTAAGTTGTCCACCACATGATTCCAGATCTGCTGCAACCTATCCACCACAGAATCTACCCCAGGACAGTCAGAAGGCTCCACATGTCCCGAGGAAAAACGAGGATGGAAACCAGAGTTGCAGAAAAATGGCGAAACCAAGGTAGCGGAACTAGCCCGATTATTAAGGGCAAACTCAGCCAACGGCAAGAAGGTCACCCAATCATCCTGATCTGCCGAAACAAAACACCTCAAATAAGCCTCCAGAGTCTGATTAGTTCGCTCCGTTTGTCCATTAGTCTGAGGATGAAAGGCAGACGAAAACGACAAATCAATGCCCATCCTAGCACAAAAGGATCGCCAGAACCTGGAAACAAACTGGGATCCTCTGTCAGACACAATATTCTCAGGAATGCCGTGTAAACGAACCACATTCTGAAAGAACACAGGAACCAGATCGGAAGAGGAAGGCAGCTTAGGCAAAGGCACCAAATGGACCATTTTAGAAAAGCGATCACATACCACCCAGATGACAGACATGCCCTGAGACACCGGGAGATCTGAAATGAAATCCATGGAAATGTGTGTCTAAGGCCTCTTCGGGACAGGCAAGGGCAAGAGCAACCCGCTGGCACGAGAACAGCAAGGCTTAGCTCGAGCACAAGTCCTACAGGACTGCACAAATGACCGCACATCCCGTGACAAGGAAGGCCACCAAAAGGACCTAGCCACCAGATCTCTGGTGCCAAAAATTCCCGGATGCCCTGCCAACACCGAGGAATGAACCTCGGAAATGACTCTGCTGGTCCACTTATCAGGAACAAACAGTCTGTCAGGTGGACAAGAGTCAGGTCTACCAGCCTGAAATCTCTGCAACACACGTCGCAAATCAGGAGAAATGACCGACAAGATAACTCCCTCTTTAAGAATACCAACTGGTTCTGCGACTCCAGGAGAGTCAGGCACAAAGCTCCTTGAAAGAGCATCAGCCTTCACATTCTTTGAACCTGGTAAATACGAGACCACAAAGTCAAAACGGGAGAAAAACAATGACCAGCGGGCCTGTCTAGGATTCAGGCGTTTAGCAGACTCGAGATAGATCAAATTTTTGTGATCAGTCAAGACCACCACACGATGCTTAGCACCCTCGAGCCAATGACGCCACTCCTCAAATGCCCACTTCATGGCCAGCAACTCCTGATTGCCAACATCATAATTCCGCTCAGCAGGCGAAAACTTCCTAGAGAAGAAAGCACATGGTCTCATTACCGAGCAACCAGGGCCTCTCTGTGACAAAACGGCCCCTGCCCCAATCTCAGAAGCATCCACTTCGACCTGAAAAGGAAGTGAGACATCAGGCTGGCACAAAACAGGCGCCGAAGTAAACCGGTGCTTCAACTCTTGGAACGCCTCCACGGCTGCAGGAGCCCAGTTAGCAACATCAGAACCTTTCTTGGTCATATCCGTCAAAGGTTTAACAACGCTAGAAAAATTAGCGATAAAACGACGGTAGAAGTTAGCAAAACCCAAGAACTTCTGAAGACTCTTAACTGACGTGGGTTGAGTCCAATCATGAATAGCTCGGACCTTGACTGGGTCCATCTCCACAGCAGAAGGGGAAAAAATAAACCCCAAAAAGGGAATCTTCTGTACTCCAAAGAGACACTTTGAGCCCTTAACAAACAAAGCATTCTCACGCAAAACCTGAAACACCATCCTGACCTGCTCCACATGTGAGTCCCAATCTTCAGAGAAAACCAGAATATCATCCAGATAAACAATCATAAATTTATCCAGATACTTCCGGAAAATATCATGCATAAAGGACTGAAACACTGAGGGAGCATTAGAGAGCCCAAAAGGCATCACCAAGTACTCAAAATGACCTTAGGGCGTATTAAATGCTGTCTTCCATTCATCTCCTTGCTTAATGCGCACAAGGTTGTACGCACCACGAAGATCTATCTTGGTGAACCACTTGGCACCTTTAATCCGGGCAAACAAGTCCGACAACAGAGGCAAAGGATACTGAAATTTAACAATGATTTTATTCAGAAGCCGATAGTCAATACAAGGTCTCAAAGATCCGTCTTTCTTGGCCACAAAAAAGAATCCCGCACCAAGAGGGGAAGAGGGTGGACGGATATGCCCCTTCTCCAGAGACTCCTTGATATACGAACGCATTGCGGCATGCTCAGGTACAGACAGATTAAATAGTCTTCCCTTAGGAAATTTACTACCTGGAATCAAATCTATGGCGCAGTCACAGTCCCTATGAGGAGGCAGAGCACTGGACCTGGACTCGCTGAATACATCCTGATAATCAGACAAATACTCAGGAACTTCCGAAGGAGTAGAGGAAGCAATAGACACCGGCGGGGAATCAGCATGAATTCCCTGACAGCCCCAACTTGACACAGACATTGCCTTCCAATCCAAGACTGGATTGTGGGTCTGTAACCATGGCAGACCCAAAACGACCAAATCATGCATTTTATGCAGAACAAGAAAACGAATCACCTCCCGATGTTCAGGAGTCATGCACATGGTTACCTGCGTCCAAAACTGCGGTTTATTTTCCGCCAATGGCGTAGCATCAATACCTCTAAGAGGAATAGGATTAACCAACGGTTCAAGAACAAAACCACAGCGCTTGGCAAATGACAGATCCATAAGACTCAGGGCAGCACCTGAATCCACAAACGCCATAACAGGGTAAGAAGACAATGAGCAAATTAAAGTCACAGACAAAATAAATTTAGGTTGCAAATTACCAATGGCGACAGGACTAACAACCCTTGTTAGGCGTTTAGAGCATGCTGATATAACGTGTAGAATCACCACAGTAAAAACACAACCCATTCTGACGTCTATGATTTGTGACTAGCGGCGGACACCGCGTCTGTGAGGGTAACTGATACACGAGGCGGCTCCTCTCCAGCCCCCGCTTCTATGCCGGCAACTCCCCTCCAGCCTTTACCTAAGTGCTGGCCCTCCCCAGTGAGGCTATTACCTCTGATGACATATATGACATATATGAGCTCCTAAGCACTTTGCATACCACCAATATATACCACGTTACCACTAAGCAGTCGTTTACTGCACAATCTATGATCTGTATTCTAACCAAAGATATGGTTAACACACACTAAAAGGCACAGCACGTGACTGATGAAAGCTCGTTAAGGGCTGAAACGTTTCCAGTGCTACTCCAATACCATTAAATTTATCAAACTAAAAGATTTAAGTTGAGTGCGAGACTTTTTTATTGTCCACTGTATGGTTTGGGAACCTAGTCTCTGCACTGAAAATACAGCTGTGCACACGGCGTTTATATATATAATGAGCAAATTAAAGTCACAGACAAAATAAATTTAGGTTGCAAATTACCAATGGCGACAGGACTAACAACCCTTGTTAGGCGTTTAGAGCATGCTGATATAACATGTGTAGAATCACCACAGTAAAAACACAACCCATTCTGACGTCTATGATTTTTCCGCTCATTTCTAGTCTGAATTCTATCACATTGCATTAAATCAGGTGTTTGTTCAGACAACACCACCAGAGGATTAGCGGTTTTGCGCTCCCGCAAACGCCGGTCAATTTGAATAGCCAGCGCCATGGAATCATTCAGACTTGTAGGAATGGGGAAACCCACCATCACATTCTTAATGGCTTCAGAAAGGCCATTTCTGAAATTTGCGGCCAGAGCACACTCATTCCACTGAGTAAGCACGGACCATTTCCGAAATTTTTGGCAATACACTTCAGCTTCATCCTGGCCCTGAGAAATAGCCAGCAAGGCTTTTTCTGCCTGAACTTCAAGATTGGGTTCCTCGTAAAGCAATCCGAGCGCCAGAAAAAATGCATCAATATTTGCCAATGCCGGATCTCCTGGCGCTAGCGAGAAGGCCCAATCCTGAGGGTCGCCCCGTAAGAAAGAGATAACAATTTTAACTTGCTGAGCTGAGTCTCCAGATGAACGGGGTCTCAGAGATAGAAACAATTTACAATTATTCCTGAAATTCCTAAACTTAAATCGGTCTCTAGAAAACAGTTCAGGAATAGGTATTTTAGGTTCAGACATTGGACTACTGGTAACAAAATCTTGTATGCCCTGCACACGAGCAGCAAGCCGGTCTACACTTGTAATCAAGGTCTGGACATTCATGTCTGCAGCAAGCACAAGCCACTCAGAGGTAAAGGGGAGGAAGAGAGGGAAAAAAAAAACAAAAACTCAGAATTTCCTTTCTTATTATCCCACTTCTGCAATGCATTAAACATTCAATGTTGGCCTGGCATACTGTTATGACCCCAATGGCAGAGGGTCTCAGAAATAATTACTAAGTCTGCAAACACAAAAAACCAGCTCATAGGGCAGTGGTAACTGAGCTGACCATATATCTAATCCTAGCACCACAAATAGCAGCAGCCGGGGAACGTGCCTACGTTGGTTCTAGACGTCTCGCGCCAGCCGGAGAACTAACTAACCCTAGAAGGAAAAAGAAAGACCTTTCTTGCCTCCAGAGAAAAAGACCCCAAAAGTTGGATACAAGCCCCTAACAAATAATAACGGTGAGGTAAGAGGAAAAGACAAACGTAAGAATGAGCTAGGTATTTAGCAAAGAGAGGCCCACTAGCTAATAGCAGAATATAGTAAGATGACTTATATGGTCAGCAAAAACCCTATCAAAATATCCACGCTGGATATTCAAGAACCCCCGAACCGTCTAACGGCCCGGGGGGAGAACACCAGCCCCCTAGAGCTTCCAGAAAAGTCAGGAATCACATTTAGTACAAGCTGGACCAAAAATAAGAGCAAAGCAAATAACCAAAAAACAAAGAAGCAGGACTTAGCTTAATTATGCACGAACCAGGACCATCAGACAGGAGCAAACAGAAAGGATCTGATAACAACGATGCCAGGCACTGGACTAAGGATCCAGGAAGTTTATATAGCGACACCCCTGGACTAACGACCCAGGTGGGTGCCAAACTGAGGAAAGACAATCCCAGAGTCATATCACTAGTAACCACAAGAGGGAGCCAAAAAGTCTAATTCACAACAGGGGGGGGGGCTGTCCTATCCTTTGGGGATTGTCTCTGAGGCAAGATAGCTTTCCTATTTCTACCTTTAGGGGTAGCTAGTTCTCCGGCTGTGACGAGGTGTCCAGGGAGTGACAGGAACATCCCACGGCTACTGCTAGTGTGTTAAGATCAGGAACTGCGGTCTGTATAGTTACCACCTGCTCAGAGCTAGTCGCATGTCGCTCCTAAATTACCAGTCCATAACAGTACAACTGGCCAAAAATGAATTGAATGCATCTCAAAAGAAGGAAAAAGAAGAAGAGTTCTGAGCCATTTTTTTTCTCTTTAGTCTGTTTTGTCTTTTTCCTTCCTCTTAATCTCT
Organism: Ranitomeya variabilis; assembly: GCF_051348905.1. Classification (NCBI taxonomy): domain Eukaryota; kingdom Metazoa; phylum Chordata; class Amphibia; order Anura; family Dendrobatidae; genus Ranitomeya; species Ranitomeya variabilis. Next base: position 246,562,727 of record NC_135238.1, on the reverse strand, counting down.
GGGTGGATTTGGGCGCGGACATGGATGTCCAGGGTTTGTTTTCTCGTGTGGATCAGCTTGCTGCAAGAGTTCAGAGTATCCAAGATTATGTTGTTCAGACTCCAGTCTTGGAGCCTAGAATTCCTACTCCAGATTTGTTTTACGGGGATAGATCTAAGTTTTTGAACTTTAAAAATAACTGCAAATTGTTTTTTGCTCTGAAACCCCGTTCCTCTGGTGACCCCACTCAGCAAGTTAAAATAGTTATTTCTCTGCTGCGTGGTGACCCTCAGGACTGGGCATTCTCCCTTGAGTCAGGGGATCCGGCATTGCTTAATGTAGATGCATTTTTTCAATCGCTCGGATTATTGTATGACGAACCTAACTCTGTGGATCATGCGGAAAAAACCTTGTTGGCCCTATGTCAGGGTCAGGAAGCGGCAGAAGTATACTGCCAGAAATTTAGAAAATGGTCTGTGCTCACTAAATGGAATGAGGATGCTCTGGCAGCAATTTTCAGAAAGGGTCTTTCAGAAGCCCTTAAAGATGTTATGGTGGGGTTCCCCACGCCTGTTGGTTTGAGCGAATCTATGTCCCTAGCCATTCAGATTGATCGGCGCCTGCGCGAGCGCAAAGTGGTGCACCATATGGCAGTGTCCTCTGAACAGAGTCCTGAGCCTATGCAATGTGATAGGATTCTGACTAGAGCGGAACAGAGGGGATACAGACGTCAGAATGGGCTGTGTTTTTACTGTGGTGATTCTGCTCATACTATTTCTGATTGCTCTAGGCGTATTAAGAGGGTCGCTAGATCTGTTACCATTAGTACTGTACAGCCTAAGTTTCTCCTGTCTGTGACCCTGATTTGCTCATTGTCATCTTTCTCTGTCATGGCATTTGTGGATTCAGGCGCTGCCCTGAACTTAATGGACTTAGACTTCGCCAGGCGCTGTGGTTTTTCTTTGCAGCTTTTGCAGAGCCCTATTCCTTTGAGGGGTATTGATGCTACACCGTTGGCCAAGAATAAACCTCAGTATTGGACTCACCTGACTATGTGCATGGCTCCAGCACATCAGGAAGATTGTCGTTTTCTGGTGTTGCATAATTTACATGATGTTGTTGTACTGGGTTTTCCATGGTATTCCATATTCGGCCGTCTTCGTCACCATTGGGAGCGGGATTCTTTTTTGTTGCCAAGAAGGATGGCTCCTTGAGACCCTGTATTGATTATCGCCTTCTTAATAAGATCACGGTCAAATTCCAATACCCTTTACCTTTGCTCTCTGATTTGTTTGCTCGGATTAAGGGGGCTAGTTGGTTTACCAAAATTGACCTTCGAGGGGCATATAATCTTGTTCGTATTAAACAGGGTGACGAATGGAAAACTGCATTTAATACGCCCGAAAGCCACTTTGAATACCTGGTGATGCCTTTCGGGCTTTCTAATGCTCCTTCTGTATTTCAGTCCTTCATGCATGATATTTTCCGCAATTATCTTGATAAATTCTTGATTGTGTATTTGGATGATATTTTGATTTTTTCCAATGATTGGGAGTCTCACGTGAAGCAGGTCAGGATGGTATTCCAGATCCTTCGTGATAATGCTCTATTTGTGAAGGGGTCTAAGTGCCTATTTGGGGTCCAGAAGGTCTCTTTTGGGGGGTTTGTTTTTTCTCCTTCGTCTATAGAAATGGATCCTGTTAAGGTCCAAGCCATTCATGACTGGGTTCAACCCACATCTGTGAAGAGCCTTCAGAAATTTTTAGGCTTTGCTAATTTTTATCGCCGTTTCTGTCATGATTCCCCAATGGCATGGGAACATCAGAAACACAAAAATAACAGACTAGCTCTCGGGTGATGGAAACTCAAGCTGACCGTGACCTAAATCTACCACACAACTAACAGTAGCCAGGGAGCATTCCTACGGCTGCCTGGATGCCACGCGCCAGCCGGAGAACTAACTACGCCTGAAAGAGGAAGGAACAGACCTGGCTTACCTCTAGTGAAATTCCCCAAAAATGATAGCAGCCCCCACATATATTAACGTTGAGTTCAGAGGAACAGACATACACAGTATGAAGGTAGATTTAGCAAAGCGAGGTCCACTTACTAGATAGAGGAAGGATACAAAAGAGGACTTCACGGTCAGCTGAAAAACCCTTTCAAAAACCCATCCTGAAATTACTTTAAAACTCCTGTGTCAACTCATCACACAGGAGTGGCAATTTCAGTCCACAAGAGCTTCCAGTATCAGGAAATGACAAAACTGTAAACTGGACAAAAATACAAAACAATAAGGACAAGAGTCCACTTAGCTGATCAGCAGACTAGTAGCAGGAACATGCAACTGAATGACTCAGGATACAATGATGACCGGCAAGGAAGTGACTGGAGAGCAAGGCTAAATAGGGAACTCCCAAAACTGATGGAAGCAGGTGAGCTAAGGCAGAAAAGCACACACAAGTCTCCAGTACCACCAGCCACCACCAGGGGAGCCCAAAAAGCGGATCACAACAGTACCCCCCCTTAAGGAGGGGGCACCAAACCCTCACAAGAACCGCCAGGGCGACCTGGATGAGCCCTATGAAAGGCACGAACCAAATCCGAGGCATGAACATCAGAGGCAGTTACCCAAGAATTATCTTCCTGACCATAGCCCTTCCATTTAACCAGATACTGGAGTCTCCGCCTGGAAATACGGGAGTCCAAGATCTTCTCTATAACGTACTCCAATTCACCCTCAACCAGCACAGGAGCAGGAGGCTCAGCAGAAGGAACCACCGGCACCTCGTATCTCCGCAACAACGACCGATGGAACACATTATGGATAGCGAAAGATGCCGGAAGGTCCAAACGAAAGGAAACAGGGTTAATAATCTCCAAAATCCTATAGGGACCGATGAACCGAGGCTTAAATTTAGGAGAAGAAACCCTCATTGGGACAAAACGGGAAGACAACCACACCAAGTCCCCAACACGAAGGCGAGGACCAACCCGACGCTGGCGGTTAGCAAACCGCTGAGTCCTCTCCTGGGACAAATTCAAATTGTCCACCACTTGTTCCCAAATCCGATACAACCGATCCACCACAGCATCTACTCCAGGACAATCCGAAGACTCCACCTGACCAGAAGAAAAACGGGGATGAAACCCCGAATTGCAAAAGAAAGGGGAAACCAAGGTGGCAGAACTAGCCCGATTATTAAGAGCAAACTCCGCCAACGGCAAAAAGGCAACCCAATCATCCTGATCCGCAGACACAAAACACCTCAAATATGTCTCCAAAGTTTGATTAGTTCGCTCCGTCTGGCCATTAGTCTGAGGATGGAAGGCAGACGAAAAAGACAAATCAATGCCCAACCTGGCACAGAATGCCTGCCAAAATCTAGAAACGAACTGGGTACCCCTATCAGAAACGATATTTTCAGGAATACCATGCAAGCGAACCACATTTTGAAAAAACAAAGGAACCAACTCAGACGAGGAAGGCAACTTCGGCAATGGCACCAAATGAACCATCTTAGAAAAACGGTCACACACCACCCAGATAACAGACATCCTCTGAGAGACAGGAAGATCAGAAATAAAGTCCATCGAGATGTGCGTCCAAGGCCTCTTCGGAATAGGCAAGGGCAACAACAACCCGCTAGCCCTAGAACAACAAGGCTTGGCCCGAGCACACACATCACAAGACTGCACAAAAACACGCACATCTCGAGACAGAGATGGCCACCAGAAGGATCTAGCCACCAAATCCCTGGTACCAAAAATTCCAGGATGACCCGCCAGCGTAGAAGAATGAACCTCCGAGATGACTCTACTGGTCCAATCATCAGGAACAAACAGTCTACCAGGTGGACAGCGATCAGGTCTATCCGCCTGAAACTCTTGCAAAGCACGTCGCAGATCTGGGGAAATAGCGGATAATATCACCCCATCCTTAAGGATACCTGTAGGTTCCGAATCACCAGGGGAATCAGGCTCAAAACTCCTAGAAAGGGCATCCGCCTTCACATTCTTAGAACCTGGTAGATATGAGACCACAAAATTAAACCGAGAGAAAAACAACGACCAGCGCGCCTGTCTAGGATTCAGGCGCCTGGCAGACTCAAGGTAAATCAGATTCTTGTGATCAGTCAAAACCAGCACCTGATGTCTAGCACCCTCAAGCCAATGACGCCACTCCTCAAATGCCCACTTCATGGCCAAAAGCTCCCGATTACCGACATCATAATTTCTTTCGGCGGCAGAAAATTTTCGAGAAAAGAACGCACAAGGTCTCATCACTGAGCAATCGGAACTTTTCTGTGACAAAACCGCCCCCGCTCCGATCTCGGAAGCATCGACCTCAACCTGAAAGGGGAGAGAGACATCGGGCTGGCGCAACACAGGGGCAGACGAAAAGCGGCGCTTAAGTTCCCGAAAGGCCTCCACAGCGGCAGAGGACCAATTGGCAACATCAGCACCCTTCTTAGTCAAATCCGTAAGAGGCTTAGCAACACCAGAAAAACCAGTTATAAATCGACGATAAAAATTAGCAAAGCCCAAGAACTTCTGAAGACCCTTTAGAGAAGTAGGCTGCGTCCAGTCACAAATAGCCCGGACCTTGACAGGGTCCATCTCAACAGAAGAAGGGGAAAAAATGTACCCCAAAAAGGAAATCTTTTGAACCCCAAAAACACACTTAGAACTCTTTACACACAGAGAATTCTCCCGCAAAACCTGAAAAACCCTCCTGACCTGCTGAACATGAGACTCCCAGTCCTCAGAAAAAATCAAAATATCGTCCAAATACACAATCATAAATTTATCCAGATATTCACGGAAAATATCATGCATTAAGGACTGAAAGACAGAAGGTGCATTAGAAAGGCCGAAAGGCATTACTAAATACTCAAAGTGGCCCTCAGGCGCATTAAATGCGGTTTTCCACTCATCCCCTTGCTTAATTCGCACCAAATTATACGCCCCACGGAGATCAATCTTGGAGAACCACTTAGCCCCCCTTATGCGAGCAAACAAATCAGTCAGCAAAGGCAACGGATACTGATATTTGACAGTAATTTTATTCAGGAGTCGATAATCAATACAAGGCCTCAGCGAGCCATCCTTTTTAGAGACAAAGAAAAACCCAGCTCCTAAAGGTGATGAAGAAGGACGAATATGTCCCTTTTCCAGGGACTCCTTAACATACTCTCGCATGGCAGCATGCTCAGGTACAGATAGGTTAAACAAACGACCCTTTGGAAATTTACTGCCTGGAATCAGATCTATGGCGCAATCACACTCTCTGTGGGGAGGGAGAGACCCAATTTTAGGCTCTTCAAAAATATCCCCAAAATCCGACAAAAATGCCGGAATCTCAGAGGGAATAGATGACGAGATAGAAACCAAAGGTATGTCCCCATGAGCCCCCCGACATCCCCAGCTTAACACAGACATAGTTTTCCAGTCCAGTACTGGGTTATGAGATTGTAACCATGGTAATCCAAGCACTAACACATCATGTAAATTATGCAACACGAGGAAGCGAATCATCTCCTGATGGTCTGGAGTCATACGCATAGTCACTTGCGTCCAGAACTGTGGTCTATTACAAGCCAGAGGTGTAGAATCAATACCCTTCAGAGGTATAGGAACTTCCAGAGGCTCCAAATCAAACCCACAGCGCCTGGCGAAGGACCAATCCATGAGACTCAGAGCGGCGCCAGAGTCCACATAGGCATCCACGGTAATAACTGATAATGAACAAATCAGAGTTACAGACAGAAGAAATTTAGACTGTAAAGTGCCAATAGAAACAGACTTGTCAACCTTCCTAGTACGTTTAGAGCATGCTGATATAACATGCGCGGAATCACCACAATAGAAGCACAAGCCATTCTTGCGCCTATAATTCTGCCGCTCGCTTCTTGACAGAATTCTGTCACATTGCATTTTCTCTGGCGTCCCTTCAGAAGATACCGCCAAATGGTGCACGGGTTTGCGCTCCCGCAAACGCCGATCAATCTGAATAGCCATTGTCATGGACTCATTCAGACCTGTGGGCGCAGGGAACCCAACCATAACATCTTTAACGGCATCAGAAAGGCCCTCTCTGAAATTTGCCGCTAGGGCGCACTCATTCCACTGAGTAAGCACAGACCATTTACGAAATTTTTGGCAGTATATCTCAGCTTCATCTTGCCCTTGAGACAGGGCTATTAAAGCTTTTTCAGCTTGAATCTCCAAATTAGGTTCCTCATACAGCAACCCTAAAGCCAGAAAAAACGCATCCACATTGAGCAACGCAGGATCCCCTGGTGCCAATGAAAATGCCCAATTTTGAGGGTCACCTCGCAGCAAAGAAATCACAATCTTAACCTGCTGAACAGGATCTCCAGAGGAGTGAGGTCTGAGAGAAAGGAATAATTTACAATTACATTTGAAATTCAGAAACCGAGATCTATCTCCGGAAAATACCTCTGGTGTAGGAATCTTAGGCTCAGAAATAGGAGTACGTATAACATAATCTTGTAAATTCTGAACCTTCGTAGCAAGATTATTTAAACCTGCAGCCAAACTCTGAGGGTCCATCCTTAAACCGGAGAGATCAGAGCCATTCAAGGATTAGAAAGAGAGAAAGGCAAGGCTGTAAATAGAGCAGAAATACAACTGAGCCAACTAAGTAGCAAACATGAGAGGGAAAAAAAAAAAAAAAAATCTACAGACTTCTTTTACTCTCCTTTCTTCTGCCAATTACTTTAACAGTGGCCGGTCATACTGTCATGATTCCCCAATGGCATGGGAACATCAGAAACACAAAAATAACAGACTAGCTCTCGGGTGATGGAAACTCAAGCTGACCGTGACCTAAATCTACCACACAACTAACAGTAGCCAGGGAGCATTCCTACGGCTGCCTGGATGCCACGCGCCAGCCGGAGAACTAACTACGCCTGAAAGAGGAAGGAACAGACCTGGCTTACCTCTAGAGAAATTCCCCAAAGATGATAGCAGCCCCCCACATATATTAACGGTGAGTTCAGAGGAAAAGACATACACAGTATGAAGGTAGATTTAGCAAAGCGAGGTCCACTTACTAGATAGAGGAAGGATACAAAAGAGGACTTCACGGTCAGCTGAAAAACCCTTTCAAAAACCCATCCTGAAATTACTTTAAAACTCCTGTGTCAACTCATCACACAGGAGTGGCAATTTCAGTCCACAAGAGCTTCCAGTAACAGGAAATGACAAAACTGTAAACTGGACAAAAATACAAAACAATAAGGACAAGAGTCCACTTAGCTGATCAGCAGACTAGTAGCAGGAACATGCAACTGAATGACTCAGGATACAATGATGACTGGCAAGGAAGTGACTGGAGAGCAAGGCTAAATAGGGAACTCCAAAAACTGATGGAAGCAGGTGAGCTAAGGCAGAAAAGCACACACAAGTCTCCAGTACCACCAGCCACCACCAGGGGAGCCCAAAAAGCGGATCACAACACGTTTCATTGCCAACTTCTCTAGTGTGGTTAAGCCCCTGACTGATTTGACGAAGAAAGGCGCTGATGTGGCAAATTGGTCCTCTGAGGCTGTGGAGGCCTTTCAGGAGCTTAAGCGCCGATTTACTTCTGTGTTATGATCTCAATGGCAAGGGATCACAGAGATTAAGCAAAGTCTGCAAACATAAATACCAGCTCATAGGGAAGTGGTAACTAGGCTGACCATATAGCTGATCCTAGCACAAACACTAACAGTAGCCGGGGAACGTGCCTACGTTGATCCTAGACGTCTCGCGCCAGCCGGAGAACTAACTAACCCTATCAGGGAAAATAAGACCTCTCTTGCCTCCAGAGAAAAGACCCCAAAGAAATACAAGCCCCCAACAAATAATAACGGTGAGGCAAGAAGAAAAGACAAACGTAAGAATGAACTAGATTTTAGCAAAGAGAGGCCCACTGACTAAATAGCAGAAGATAGTAAGATGACTTATATGGTCAGCAAAAAACCCTGCAAAATATCCACGCTGAATATCCAAGAACCCCCAAACCGACTAACGGTGAGGGGGGAGAATATCAGCCCCCTAGAGCTTCCAGCGATATCAGGAATACCATTTTGTACAAGCTGGACAAAAATAAGAACAATGCAAATAAACAAAAGTAAGAAAGCAGGACTTAGCTTATCTTGCAAAGAACCAGGACCTGAAGACAGGAGCAAACAGAAATGAACTGATTACAACGATGCCAGGCACTGGACTGAGAATCCAGGAAGTTTAAATAGCAACACCCCAGGCCTAACGAAGCAGGTGAGTACAAACCTGGTAAAAGACAATCCAAGTGCCAAATCACTAGTGACCACAAGAGGGAGCCAAGAAGTATAGTTCACAACACTTCTGCCCCTGTCTTGCGTCAGCCTGATGTGTCTCTTCCTTTTCAGGTTGAGGTTGACGCTTCTGAGATTGGGGCAGGGGCCATTTTGTCACAGAGGAATTCGGATGGTTCTTTGATGAAACCATGTGCCTTCTTTTCCCGAAAGTTTTCGCCTGCGGAACGCAATTATGATGTCGGCAATCGGGAGTTTATGGCTATGAAGTGGGCATTTTAGGAGTGGCGACATTGGCTTGAGGGAGCCAAGCACCGCATTGTGGTCTTGACCGATCATAAGAATCTGATTTACCTCGAGTCGGCCAAGCGGCTGAAGCCTAGACAGGCTCGATGGTCCCTGTTTTTCTCCCGTTTCGATTTTGTGGTCTCATATCTTCCGGGATCTAAGAATGTTAAAGCGGATGCCCTCTCTAGGAGTTTTTTGCCTGATTCTCCGGGAGTTCTTGAGCCGGTTGGCATTCTTAGGGAAGGGGTGATTCTTTCTGCCATCTCCCCTGATTTACGGCGGGTGCTTCAGGAATTTCAGGCTGATAAACCAGATCGCTGTCCTGTGGGGAAGCTGTTTGTTCCTGATAGATGGACAAGTAAGGTAATTTCTGAGGTCCATTGTTCGGTGTTGGCCGGTCATCCTGGGATTTTTGGTACCAGAGATTTGGTTGCTAGGTCCTTTTGGTGGCCTTGTCGCGGGATGTGTGTTCTTTTGTGCAGTCCTGTGGGACCTGTGCCCAGGCTAAGCCTTGCTGTTCCCGCGCTAGTGGGTTGCTTTTGCCTTTGCCTGTCCCTGAGAGGCCCTGGACCCATATTTCCATGGATTTTATTTCGGATCTTCCTGTGTCTCAGAGGATGTCTGTTATCTGGGTGGTTTTTGACCGGTTCTCTAAAATGGTCCATTTGGTACCTTTGCCTAAATTGCCTTCCTCCTCTGATTTGGTTCCATTGTTTTTTCAGCATGTGGTTCGTTTGCATGGAGTTCCAGAGAATATTGTGTCTGACAGAGGTTCCCAGTTTGTTTCCAGGTTTTGGCGGTCCTTTTGTGCTAGGATGGGCATTAATTTGTCTTTTTCTTCGGCGTTCCATCCTCAGACAAATGGCCAAACTGAGCGAACTAATGGATGATTGGGTGGCTTTCTTGCCGTTGGCCGAGTTTGCCCTTAATAATTGGGCCAGTTCGGCTACTTTGGTTTCGCCTTTTTTTTGTAATTTTGGTTTCCATCCTCGTTTTTCTTCAGGGCAGGTTGAGCCTTCTGATTGTCCTGGTGTTGATTCCGTGATGGACAGGTTACAGCAGATTTGGACTCATGTGGTAGACAATTTGACGTTGTCTCAGGAAAAGGCTCAGCGTTTTGCTAACCGCCGTCGGTGTGTTGGTCCTCGGCTTCGTGTGGGGGATTTGGTCTGGTTATCTTCTCGTCATGTTCCTATGAAGGTTTCTTCCCCTAAGTTCAAGCCTCGGTTTATTGGTCCTTATAAGATTTCTGAGATTATCAATCCAGTGTCTTTTCGTTTGGTCCTTCCAGCCTCTTTTGCCATCCACAATGTTTTCCATAGATCTTTGTTGCGGAGATATGTGGTGCCCGTGGTTCCCTCTGTTGATCCTCCTGCCCCGGTGTTGGTTGAGGGGGAGTTGGAATATGTGGTTGAAAAAATTTTGGATTCTCGTTTTTCGAGGCGGAGGCTTCAGTATCTTGTCAAGTGGAAGGGTTATGGACAGGAGGATAATTCTTGGGTGGTCGCCTCTGATGTCCATGCCGCAGATTTGGTTTGTGCTTTTCACTTGGCTCGTCCTGATCGGCCTGGGGGCTCTGGTGAGGGTTCGGTGACCCCTCCTCAAGGGGGGGGTACTGTTGTGAATTCCGCTCTTGGGCTCACTCCGGTGGTTGTAAGTAGCACTTTTGTGAGTTCTGCTCTTGGGCTCCCTCCTGTGGTTTTGAGTGGTATAGCTGCTTCTTGGATTTAGCATCAGCAGCTGCTTCCACTGATCGTCTTTCTGGCTCGGCTATTTTAGTCTGGCCTTATCTCTCAATCAATGCCAGTTGTCAATTGTTCCTGCTTGGAGTCATGGCTCTTTTGGATTTCCCTGACACTCTGACCAAGTTAAGCAAAGATAAGTCCTTGCTTGTCCTTTTGCAGTCCACTTGTTGTGGACTTATTTGTTCAGCACATTCTATGTTTTGCTCATTTGTCCAGCTTATCAGTATGGATCTATTCAGCTAAGCTGGAAGCTCTGGGCTGCAGATTTTGCCCTCCACACCTTTAGTCAGGTGTGGAGATTTTTGCATATCTCTGCGGTGGACTTTTTCTAGTTTTTATTACTGACCGCACAGTGTTCTTTCCTGTACTATCTATCTAGCTAGAAGTGGCCTCCTTTGCTAAATCTTGTTTCATACTACGTATGTCATTTCCTTCTCCTCTCACAGTCATTATTTGTGGGGGGGGGCTGTCCTATCCTTTGGGGATTTTCTCTGAGGCAAGACAGCTTTCCTATTTCTACCTTTAGGGGTAGCTATTTCTCCGGCTGTGACGAGGTGTCCAGGGAGTGACAGGAACATCCCACGGCTACTGCTAGTGTTGTGTTAAGATCAGGAACTGCGGTCTGTATAGTTACCACCTGCTCAGAGCTAGTCGCATGTCGCTCCTAAATTACCAGTCCATAACAGATGCCCCAATAATATCCCCGAGATGACGATGCCCCAATAATATCCCCGAGATGACGATGCCCCAATAATATCCCCGAGATGACGATACCCCAATAATATCCCCCGAGATGACAATGCCCCAATAATATCCCCGAGATGACGATAACCCAATAATATCCCCGAGATGACAATGCCCCAATAATATCCCCGAGATGACGATACCCCAATAATATCCCCCGAGATGACAATGCCCCAATAATATCCCCGAGATGACGATACCCCAATAATATCCCCCGAGATGACGATGTCCCAATAATATCCCCGAGATGACGATGCCCCAATAATATCCCCGAGATGACTACTCCTGACAGCAGGAGCAGATGATCGGGGTATTCCTCACCCTCCGCCTGCGATATAACTAAATAAATGAATGAGAACCCCGGTATGGGTTCCCCCTATTTTCTTGAACCAATCAGGCAAAACTCACAGCTGGTGGCTGCAACCCTCAGCTGTCAGCTTCAGCAAGGCTGGTTATCAAGAGTAGATGGGTCCTCATGCCTTATTTTTAATTATTTAAATAAATAATTTAAAAACATGGCGTGGGGTCCCCCCAGTTTTGACAACCAGCCTTGCTAAAGCAGACAGCTGGGGGCTCGTATTCTCAGGCTGGTAAGGGGCCATGGATATTGCCCCCCCCCGCCTAAAAATAGCAGCCCGCAGCCACCCAGAAAAGGTACATCTACTAGATGCGCTAATTCTGGTGCTTTGCCCGGCTCTTCCCACATGCCAGGTAGCGGTGGCAAGTGGGGTTCATATTTGTGGGGTTGATGTCACCTTTGTATTGTCAGGTGACATCAAGCCCATGGCTTAGTAATGGCGAAGCGTCAATAAAAACCCATCCATTACTAATCCTATAGTTGTATGGTAAATACACAGCCAGAATAATGTCCTTTTAAAGGGAACCTGTCAGCAGACTTTGCCGTTATAATCTGCGGCCTCCACCTTTCAGGACTGATATACGGCATTCTATAATGAGTTATATCTGCCCCCGGTCCGACCTGGAAGTGAAGAAATATAAGTTATATTATACTCACCAGGGGGGGCGGTCCAGGTCCGATGGGTGTCGCAGGTCCGGGTCAGACGGGCGTCGCAGGTCCGGTTAAGATGGGTGTCGCAGGTCCGGGTCTGACGGGCGTCGCAGGTCCGGTTAAGATGGGTGTCGCAGGTCCGGGTCTGACGGGCGTCGCAGGTCCGGGTCAGACGGGCGTCGCAGGTCCGCTTAAGATGGGTGTTGCAGGTCTGGGTCTGACGGGCGTCGCAGGTCCGGGTCAGACGGGCGTCGCAGGTCCGGTTAAGATGGGTGTCGCAGGTCCGGGTCTGATGGGCGTCGCAGGTTCGGGTCAGACGAGTGTCGCAGGTCCGGGTCAGACGGGAGTCGCAGGTCCGGGTCAGACGGGCGTCGCAGGTCCGGGTCAGACGGGAGTTGCAGGTCCGGGTCAGACGGGCGTCGCAGGTCCGGGTCTGACGGGTGTCGCAGGTCCGGGTCCGATGACAGGGGTTGCAGCCCCCAGCTGTGTTTTTCCTGGCTGGTTATAGAACATATGGGGAACCCACAGCGGGTTTCTCATTTATTTAGTTATATTGCAGGCGGAGGGTGAGGAACACCCGGATCATCGGCTCCTGCGGTCACTGTTATTAGCGGCAGCAGGTGTCGGATGATGGGAGTAACAGTCACAAAAGCCTCCACCTGCTGTCATCGTTGACTTTAATATAATTCTCATCTGATTGCGCCGATCGCCGACAGAGCAGGGAGAATGATGAGAGCGACTTAAGCACCACACGCAGGGGAACGGCGCTTACTGTAACGCTCCTTCCCCGGCGGCCGTCCGTCCGTCCGTCTGGTACTGATTGCCGCACGTATTACACACATGGACACAATACTGTACCGTTTTTTTCGGTACTGGAAATTTCAGGACGTGTGAAAGAGAGAAAACAATGAAGAAAATAGTCACATGAAAGATGGCGCCGGAGCTGGAGACATCACGAGATGCTCACGTGACAGCCTCTAGGAACGCTCTAGACGGTCACCTGATTAGAAACTACCAATCAGAATTGAGAAATAATAAAGAAGCACTTGACCGGAAAAGGCGTGGCTAGGGCCAGAACAAGGGCTGGAACGCAGAAGAGGAGGGCTGGAACGCAGAAAAGAAGTGCTGCAGCCGACTGCCAGCACCACACAGAGAGGTAAGAAATCCCGGGATGCACCGCAGCGAGCCCCGCCCCATTCCGGTTTCCGACTGCCGGTGTTGGGGGGAGGGGTACACAAGCCGCCGGTGTGTAGGTATGTATGCGCACGGCATTGTCGGGCCATGACGTCACACGTGCTGCTCTGCAGTGACGCAGGACGCCGCCATCTTCTCTCGGACGGCTGAGCCCCCGGTCAGGAGCAGCGGTGGATGTTGCCGGTGTCCGCGCCTGGGATCTCCCTCCCAGTGACGGCGGCCACGTGTCTCCTGACGGCCCGACCCTGTGGGGAGTTCTGGGAGCCGAGCTGTCAGCAGTCTCCGCACACATCACTAGATGGAGGCTGGTGGGGTGTACTCACTTCTCCATCACATGACTGTGGTATCTATGGAATATTCTAACCTCCTGTCCTGTGATGGGGAAATGTTCTGTGAAACCCACAATTGTCACAAAGTGTCCAGCGAACTGTGGATAAACATTTAACTTTTTCGTGGGGTGTACTCACTTATCCTGAACACTGTATATAATGTACCGATAATACAGGGGTGTACTCACTTATCCTGAACACTGTATATAATGTACCGATAATACAGGGGTGTACTCACTTGTACTGAGCACTGTATATAATGTACCGATAATACAGGGGTGTACTCACTTATCCTGAGCACCGTATATAATGTACCGATAATACAGGGGTGTACTCACTTATCCTGAACACCGTATATAATGTACCGATAATACAGGGGTGTACTCACTTATCCTGAACACCGTATATAATGTATCGATAATACAGGGGTGTACTCACTTATCCTGAGCACTGTGTATATAATGTACCGATAATACAGGGGTGTACTCACTTATCCTGAGCACTGTATATAATGTACCGATAATACAGGGGTGTACTCACTTATCCTGAGCACTGTATATAATGTACCGATAATACAGGGGTGTACTCACTTATCCTGAGCACTGTGTATAATGTACCGATAATACAGGGGTGTACTCACTTATCCTGAGCACTGTATATAATGTACCGATAATACAGGGGTGTACTCACTTATCCTGAGCACTGTGTATATAATGTACCGATAATACAGGGGTGTTCTCACTTATCCTGAGCACTGTATATAATGTACCGATAATACAGGGGTGTACTCACTTATCCTGAGCACTGTATATAATGTACCGATAATACAGGGGTGTACTCACTTATACTGAGCACTGTGTATATAATGTACCGATAATACAGGGGTGTACTCACTTATACTGAGCACTGTGTATATAATGTACCGATAATACAGGGGTGTACTCACTTATCCTGAGCACTGTATATAATGTACTGATAATACAGGGGTGTACTTGCTTATCCTGAGCACTGTGTATATAATGTACCGATAATACAGGGGTGTATGTTGTGAGTTCTGCTCTTGGGCTCCCTCCGGTGGTTATAAGTGGTACTGCTTCTCCTTTGGATTTCAGCAGTTATCAGGTGCTTTCACTTATTACCAATTCTGACTGGGCTATTTAGTCTGGCCAGATTCTTTTGTTAGTGCCAGTTGTTTCATTGTTCCTTGGTGGATTCACATCTCCTCCTGGATTCTCCTGCTTATCTGTTCAAATCATGAAAGATAAGTCCTGGCTTGGTTTTTGCAGTCCACATACTGTGGACTTTATTGTTCAGTGCATTTCTATGTTTTTCTTGTCCAGCTTTGTCAGTGTGGATTTATTCAGTCAAGCTGGAAGCTCTGGAGAAGCAGATTTTCCCTCCATGCCTTTAGTTAGGTGTGGAGATTTTTGTATTATCTGTGGTGGATTTTTCTAGTGTTTTTTAATACTGACCGCATAGTACTCTGTCCTATTCTGTCTATTTAGCTAGATTGGCCTCCTTTGCTAAATTCTGTTTTCAGTCTGCCTATGTTTTTTCCCTCTCCTCTCACAGTCAATATATGTGGGGGGCTGTCTATCCTTTGGGGATTTTCTCTGAGGCAAGATAGTTTTCCGTTTCAATCTATAGGGGTAATTAGTTCTCCGGCTGTGTCGAGGTGTCTAGGACTGGTAGGTACATCCCACGGCTACTGCTAGTTGCGGTGTTAAGTTCAGGGTCTGCGGTCAGTACAGGTCCCACCTCCTCCAGAGCACGTCTGATGCTGCTCCTAAGCCACCAGATCATAACAGGTGTACTCACTTATACTGAGCACTGTGTATATAATGTACCGATAATACAGGGATGTACTCACTTATACTGAGCACTGTGTATATAATGTACCGATAATACAGGGGTGTACTCACTTATCCTGAGCACCGTATATAATGTACCGATAATACTGGGGTGTACTCACTTATCCTGAGCACTGTATATAATGTACCGATAATGCAGGGGTGTACTCACTTATCCTGAACACCGTATATAATGTACCGATAATACAGGGGTGTACTCACTTATCCTGAGCACTGTGTATATAATGTACCGATAATGCAGGGGTGTACTCACTTATCCTGAACACCGTATATAATGTACCGATAATACAGGGGTGTACTCACTTATCCTGAGCACTGTATATAATGTACCGATAATACAGGGGTGTACTCACTTATACTGAGCACTGTGTATATAATGTACCGATAATACAGGGGTGTACTCACTTATACTGAGCACTGTGTATATAATGTACCGATAATACAGGGGTGTACTCACTTATCCTGAGCACTGTGTATATAATGTACCGATAATACAGGGGTGTACTCACTTACACTGAGCACTGTATATATACTGTACCGATAATGCAGGGGTGTACTCACTTATCCTGAGCACCGTATATAATGTACCGATAATACAGGGATGTACTCGCTTATCCTGAGCACTGTGTATATAATGTAGTGATGATACAGGGGTGTACTCGCTTATCCTGAGCACTGTGTATATAATGTAGTGATACAGGGGTGTACTCGCTTATCCTGAGCACTGTGTATATAATGTAGTGATAATACAGGGGTGTACTCACTTATCCTGAGCACACTGTACTGATAATGCAGGGGTGTACTCACTTATCCTGAGCACTGTGTATATAATGTAGTGATGATACAGGGGTGTACTCACTTATCCTGAGCACACTGTATACACTGTACTGATAATGCAGGGGTGTACTCACTTATCCTGAGCACTGTGTATATAATGTAGTGATGATACAGGGGTGTGCTCACTTATCCTGAGCACACTGTATACACTGTACTGATAATGCAGGGGTGTACTCACTTATCCTGAGCACTGTGTATATAATGTAGTGATGATACAGGGGTGTACTCACTTATCCTGAGCACTGTGTATATAATGTAGTGATGATACAGGGGTGTACTCACTTATCCTGAGCACTCTGTATACACTGTACTGATAATGCAGGGGTGTACTCACTTTGAGCGCTGTATATACAGTTAGGTCCATATATATTTGGACAGAGACAACATTTTTCTAGTTTTGGTTATAGACATTACCACAATGAATTTTAAACAAAACAATTCAGATGCAGTTGAAGTTCAGACTTTCAGCTTTCATTTGAGGGTATCCACATTAAAATTGGATGAAGGGTTTAGGAGTTTCAGCTCCTTAACATGTGCCACCCTGTTTTTAAAAGGGACCAAAAGTAATTGGACAGATTCAATAATTTTAAATAAAATGTTCATTTCTAGTACTTGGTTGAAAACCCTTGGCTGGCAATGACTGCCTGAAGTCTTGAACTCATGGACATCACCAGACGCTGTGTTTCCTCCTTTTTGATGCTCTCCAGGCCTTCACTGCGGTGGTTTTCAGCTGCTGTTTGTTTGTGGCCTTTCTGTCTGAAGTTTAGTCTTTAACAAGTGAAATGCTGCTCAATTGGGTTGAGATCAGGTGACTGACTTGGCCATTCCGGAATATTCCACTTCTTTGCTTTAATAAACTCCTGGGTTGCTTTGGCTTCATGTTTTGGGCCATTGTCCATCTGTAGGATGAAACGACGACCAATCAGTTTGGCTGCATTTGGCTGGATCTGAGCACACAGTATGGCGGCTCTGAATACCTCAGAATTCATTCCTGTGTCACATCATCCATAAACACTAGTGACCCAGTGCCACTGGCAGCCATGCATGCCCAAGCCATCACACTGCCTCCGCCGTGTTTTACAGATGATGTGGTATGCTTTGGATCATGAGCTGTACCACACCTTCACCATACTTTTCTCTTTCCATCATTCTGGTAGAGGTTGATCTTGGTTTCATCTGTCCACAGAATGTTCTTCCAGAACTGTGCTGGCTTTTTTAGATGTTTTTAGCCTTTTTATTCTTGATGCTTATGAGTGGCTGCACCGTGCAGTGAACCCTCTGTAGTTACTTTCATGCAGTCTTCTCTTTATGGTAGATTTGGATATTGATACGCCGACCTCCTGGAGAGTGTCGGTCACTTGGTTGGCTGTTGTGAAGGGGTTTATCTTCACCATGGAGATTATTCTGCGATCATCCACCACTGTTGTCTTCCGTGGGCACCCAGGTCGTTTTGCATTGATGAGATCACCAGTGCTTTCTTTCTTTCTCAGGATGTACCAAACTGTAGATTTTGCCACTCCTAATATTGTAGCAATTTCTCGGATGGGTTTTTTCTGTTTTCGCAGATTAAGGATGGCTTGTTTCACCTGCATGGAGAGCTCCTTTACCGCATGTTTACTTCACAGCAAAACCTTCCAAATGCAGCACCACATCTCAAATCAACTCCAGGCATTTTATCTGCTTAATTGAGAACGACATAACGAAGGGATTGCCCACACCTGTTCATGAAATAGCCTTGGAGTCAATTGTCCAATTACTTTTGGTCCCTTTAAAAACAGGGTCGCACATGTTAAGGAGCTGAAACTCCTAAACCCTTCATCCAATTTTATTGTGGATACCCTCAAATGAAAGCTGAAAGTCTGAACTTCAACTGCATCTGAATTGTTTTGTTTAAAATTCATTGTGGTAATGTCTATAACCAAAATTAGAAAAATGTTGTCTCTGTCCAAATATATATGGACCTAACTGTATATACTGTACTGATAATGCAGGGGTGTACTCACTTATCCTGAGCACTGTGTATATAATGTAGTGATAATACAGGGGTGTACTCGCTTATCCTGTGCATTCTGTATATACTGTACTGATAATGCAGGGGTGTACTCACTTTGAGCGCTGTGTGTGTTTTAGTCTGTGACCTCGCTGACTCTCTCCCTCTGGCCCACAGGTGTGGGATCGGTGCAGCCCCCGCAGGTCATGGGTGACGGTCAGGATATGCGGCGCCCTGGCCACAGGATGAATCTGCTGCTGCGCGGTCTCCTGCTGTTCCTGATTGGGGTCTTCCTGGCGCTGGTGCTGAATCTTCTGCAGGTGCAAAGGAATGTGACGCTCTTCCCCCCGGACGTGCTCTCCAGCCTCCTGTCCTCCGCCTGGTGGGTGCCGCTCTGCTGTGGAACGGCTGCAGGTAGGTGGTCACCAGTGGGGGGTTCACGTCGTCGGCAGAGTCACCGCTGTGTTCTTCCTCTGCAGCTGCCATCGGCCTCCTGTATCCGTGCATCGACCGACAGCTGGGGAAGCCGCACAGATTCAAGAGGGAGTGGTCCAGCGTGATGCGCTGCGTAGCGGTGTTCGTGGGCATCAACCATGCCAGTGCTGTATCCTACCTGCTAAGGGGGGATCACACACTGCCCGTACACTAGCGTACGTGATTACGTGGGTCCTCTGGGGGGTATTGTGTGTGTGTAGTGTCCTCTGGGCCGGTCTCCCCACCTTCGCTTCGTGCAGCAGGAGGCCCTGGCTGTCGGATGCATCTCCTGGGTGGTTGAGATCTTGGCTCCTCCACGGATTCTCATTGTGCTTTTCTTCTCCTTGACTCCTCTCATCAGAAGGTGGATTTCGCTAATAACCTGCAACTGTCGCTGACGTTGGCCGCTCTGTCCATCGGGCTGTGGTGGACATTCGACAGGTCTCGGAGCGGCCTGGGTCTGGGGGTCTGCATTGCCTTCTTCGCCACACTTGTGTCTCAGCTGCTGGTGTACAATGGAGTGTACCAGTGAGTGTCACCTGTCGTGTGTGTGTGCGCGTGCGTGCGTGCACTATTGTGCATAGATGTCTCTTGATGCTCCTCCTCTGTGCTCTTTGCCCTTACCCTCGGCGTGTGCTCTCCTAATGCTCGTCTTCTGTCCTCTGTTCTCTTTGCCCTTACCCTCGGCGTGTGCTCTCCTAAGGGCTCATACGTGCAAGCAATTCGGATGAGTCTCGCACGGCAATACCCGGCACTCAGGAGCAGAGCATGCGGCCTCATAGTAATACATGCAGCCGCACGCTTCGCTCCTTAGTGCCGGGTGCAGTGCCGGGTATTGCCTTGCAAGACTCATCCGAGTTACTCGCAAGTGAGTATGAACCCTAATGCTCCTCTGTGCACTTTCCTTTACCCTCGCCCTTTGCGTGTGCTCTCCGAACGCTTCTCTTGTGCCCTCCTTGCCTTCACCCTCCTTGCCTTCGTCCTCCTCCCTGTGTGCCCTCCTTGCCTTCGCCCTCCTCCCTGTGTGCCCTCCTTGCCTTCGTCCTCCTCCCTGTGTCCTCCTCCGTGTGCCCTCCTTGCCTTCGTCCTCCTCCCTGTGTGCCCTCCTTGCCTTCGTCCTCCTCCCTGTGTGCCCTCCTTGCCTTCGTCCTCCTCCCTGTGTGCCCTCCTTGCCTTCGTCCTCCTCCCTGTGTGCCCTCCTTGCCTTCGTCCTCCTCCCTGTGTCCTCCTCCGTTTGCCCTCCTTGCCTTCGTCCCCCTCCCTGTGTGCCCTCCTTGCCTTCGTCCTCCTCCCTGTGTGCCCTCCTTGCCTTCGTCCTCCTCCCTGTGTGCCCTCCTTGCCTTCGTCCTCCTCCCTGTGTGCCCTCCTTGCCTTCGTCCTCCTCCCTGTGTGCCCTCCTTGCCTTCGTCCTCCTCCCTGTGTGCCCTCCTTGCCTTCGCCCTCCTCCCTGTGTGCCCTCCTTGCCTGTGCCCTCCTTGCCTTCTTCCTCCTCCCTGTGTGCCCTCCTTGCCTTCTTCCTCCTCCCTCTGTGCCCTCCTTGCCTTCTTTCTCCTCCCTGTGTGCCCTCCTTGCCTTCGCCCTCCTCCCTGTGTGCCCTCCTTGCCTTCGCCCTCCTCCCTGTGTGCCCTCCTTGCCTTCGCCCTCCTCCCTGTGTGCCCTCCTTGCCTTCGCCCTCCTCCCTGTGTGCCCTCCTTGCCTTCGCCCTCCTCCGTGTGCCCTCCTTGCCTGTGCCTTCCTTGCCTTCGTCCCCCTCCCTGTGTGCCCTCCTTGCCTTCGTCCCCCTCCCTGTGTGCCCTCCTTGCCTTCGTCCTGCTCCGTGTGCCCTCCTTGCCTTCGTCCTCCTCCCTGTGTGCCCTCCTTGCCTTCGCCCTCCTCCCTGTGTGCCCTCCTTGCCTGTGCCCTCCTTGCCTTCGTCCTCCTCCCTGTGTGCCCTCCTTGCCTTCGTCCTCCTCCCTGTGTGCCCTCCTTGCCTTCGTCCTCCTCCCTGTGTGCCCTCCTTGCCTTCGTCCTCCTCCCTGTGTGCCCTCCTTGCCTTCGTCCTCCTCCCTGTGTGGCCTCCTTGCCTTCGTCCTCCTCCCTGTTTCCTCCTCCCTGTGTGCCCTCCTCGCCTTCGCCCTCCTCCCTGTGTGCCCTCCTTGCCTTCGCCCTCCTTGCCTTCGCCCTCCTCCCTGTGTGCCCTCCTTGCCTTCACCCTCCTTGCCTTCGTCCTCCTCCCTGTGTGCCCTCCTTGCCTTCGCCCTCCTCCCTGTGTGCCCTCCTTGCCTTCGCCCTCCTTGCCTTCGTCCTCCTCCCTGTGTGCCCTCCTTGCCTTCGTCCTCCTCCCTGTGTGCCCTCCTTGCCTTCGTCCTCCTCCCTGTGTGCCCTCCTTGCCTTCGTCCTCCTCCCTGTGTGCCCTCCTTGCCTTCGTCCTCCTCCCTGTGTGCCCTCCTTGCCTTCGCCCTCCTCCCTGTGTGCCCTCCTTGCCTTCGTCCTCCTCCCTGTGTGCCCTCCTTGCCTTCGCCCTCCTCCCTGTGTGCCCTCCTTGCCTTCGCCCTCCTTGCCTTCGTCGTCCTCCCTGTGTGCCCTCCTTGCCTTCGCCGTCCTCCCTGTGTGCCCTCCTTGCCTTTGTCCTCCTCCCTGTGTGCCCTCCTTGCCTTCGCCCTCCTCTTAATGTGCCCGCTTTTGTGTTTGCATGTTCCTGATACTCCAATTCTGTCTAAATGCCTTCTTGAAGCTCGTCCCATGTGATTGCACTCTCTTGACGCCCGTCCTCTTTCTGTGTATATGTGCAGTATACGACGGGTGAAATAAGTATTTAACACATCACTGATTTTCTCAGGAAATCTATTGGTAAAGGTGATATTGACATGAAATTCTCCCTAGATGTTAGTAACAACCATCCAATCCACACAGGACAGAAATCACCAGAGATGTCCATACATTATGTGTAATAATGAGAAATGACGCAGGGGAAAGTGCTGAACAGCTGGAGAGGAGCAAAAAGCCCTGGAACGTCCTGAAATCGGCTGAGGTCTATCAGTAATTAGGAAGGAATCCTGCCACTTAGGCTACTTTCACACTAGCGTCGTACTCGGCCCGTCGCAGTGCGTCGTACCGACGCTAGCGTTGTATACGCCGCACAACGGGGGCAGCGGATGCATTTAATCCAGCGCATCCGCCGCTCCATTGTGAGGTGGGGGCGGAGTTCCGGCCGCGCATGCGCGGTCGAAAATGGCGGTCCGTCGGCAGCAAAAAATGTTACATGTAACATTTTTTACACACACAAATCCCATCTAATTCATCCAAGGGACAAAGAAGAGATCCCACATATGAATAAAATCAATATTTTTATTAAGTCACATGTGACAATATACAATAAAACCACAATAAAAAAGCAAAATACCGTCTAGAGGACGCCAGGTATACACAAAGAAAAATTCCCCACAAAAAGTAACCAATTCGAAATGGTCAAAGCCAATTGTAAGTCCTAAGAAGCCATGCAATAATAGCAGCTTGGAAAGCCTGTGTTACAATTAACATACAGGCTTATGAAGACTCTTATCTACAACTGCTACCTCTCTGTATAAAAGAGTAATATAAAGCATCAAGATAAAGCATGGTAGACTATACAATAAGGTAGTAAATATTAGGAAGTTGGTGGATACCTATAGCGTGGTTTGGTCCTGGCGTCCCCTCACCCCGACGCGCGTTTCGCCGCCAGCTTCTTCCGGGGGCGTGTCAAGGTGAGGGGAAGCCGTGTACTTATGTGAGCTCTACCCTATCAGCAATGCCCAGCGCCGGTCAGGTGATGCGGCGCATCGCGTGTCCTCCCCGCCTCCTACGTCACCCTTCCGTGACGACGCTCAATGACACGCACGCTACCATTTGCGTGTCAGTGTCCGTGTAAGAGCGTCTACCGGAAGTGACGGAGTTCGGGGCCGGCACGCATGCGCACTACCCACCGGCACTTAGAAAAACTCTGTGAAGAACAACGCTGTACAGAAAAAGGGAAAGAAGGAAGACGGAGGAAAAAGAAGAAATAAAAGCAGAGGACATTCTCCATAATGAGTCCCAGCTTAGCGGCCATATTACAATCAGTACAATATATAACTAATTCTATATCACTTTTGTGCCTCATTGAAAAAGTACATATCTATGTGTATAAAGTGCATATTGTGCTATATATTGCTATAATGTGTCGCATAACTATGTTTATAAAATAGGTGCCATGATGTTATGACATTAGGCCTTATTAAAATTAAGGTGAGCATATATCATTATAAAGTGCATATGTGCTATATCATACTAGTGTATCTCAAAACTATAACAAAGTGCCATAATTTCTCAGTGGCTTCATTAAAGATCCACAATAAAACATAATTATAATAAGGTACAAAGAGTGAATACAAGATGAGTGCTAAAATTATATATATATATATTTATATATACATAAAGTGCTCTATTATGTACTACCCCTATACAAGACCATATAATACACATACAAATAAATACAATACTAAGTGCTAAGAATATATATATATATACACACAAGGTGCTAGATTAAGTACTACCCCTATACAAAGTCCATATAATACACATAAAAACAAATACAGTGCAGTGTATATTACCAAAAACACCCTTACTAATATATGCACACTAAATTGTACTAGCCAGATTACAGTTATATTCTCAAAGGGAGGCAAGTTTACAAATTATGCCCACCTGAAACCTTGGCAGAATATAATAAATCTATAAAAAAGATTTTTACTAATTCAAAAAGCCAATTATGTATAGAGAGAGACAACCAAATATAAATCATTATTAATCCTAAAATCCTCCTCCATATTCCATTCTTCCTCCATAGGGCATGAAGATAGTAATATGATGGCCAATGGATTAGTCCACATTTCTTCTTACAGCCCTCCATCGACAAGGACAACTGCTCACATAAATAAAACTAAAGATAATGGAAATGAAAAAAATTTTTAAATCAGCATATATAAACATTTAATAAACCAATGTAAATGGACTCCCCTTCCCCTTACTAAAAAGGATGCCAATCATAAGAAAGCAGAAAGGCCCATGTTCTCATTAAGTCCAGCCGGACTTAGTGCCTAAACGGTAAATCCAGCGGCATTCAAGTTTTGCAAGAGATTTCTTGATGTCTCCACCCCTCACTCCCAAATCCACCTGATCAATGGCTTTAATTCGCAGGCCACGAGGGTTGCACTTATGATATCTTTTAAAGTGCCTAGGGAGTGTTTTTAACAAAACATCATCCTTCACTACAGCAGCTTTTTCTATGTCTAAAACATGTTCTCTGACCCGAATTTTCAGTTCCCTCGTGGTCAAGCCTATATACACCTTCCCGCATGGGCAGAGAGCATGATAAACAACCCCTCTGGACATGCAGGTAAGGTGCCTACGAATGTCGAATTGACGTGATCCATCAAAATTTCCAAATTTTTTGGATTTGTCCAAATTCCCACAGGCTTTACACAAGCCACACGGGAAAAAACCCCAAGATAAAGATTTGATACCAGAAACTCCTTTCGACTCGTAGTGGCTATGCACTAATAGGTCTTTAAAATTAGCTGAACGTCTTGCAACACATTGGGGGGATGTTGGTAAAATCTTTCTCAAGATGGGATCTGTGAGCAGTACTTTCCAGTGTTGCTGGATTACCTCTTGCAAATTACGCCACTGGCCATTAAATGTTGAGATGAACCGTATTTGTTTATTGTCATCCCTCTTCTTAGGCTGATTTTTATACAATAGATCATTACGTGAAACCGCTTCCGCCCTCCTCTGTCCTCTTTTTATCATCCTACGGCTGTATCCTCGGTTTTCAAATCTCCTGGTCAGTTCTATACTTTGTTTATCAAAACTCATTTGATCCGAGCAGATTTTCTTAGCCCTTAAGAACTGACCTATGGGAATGCCGCGGATGGTACTGGCAAGATGCGCTGAATCAGCCTGAAGATATGAATTTGTAGCCGTCGGTTTTCTATATATGTCAGTTTTGATGATTCCAGTATCAGAAGCCTCCATCCAGATGTCCAAAAATTCAAGACACCTGCCAGATTTAAAGGTGAGTTTTACGTTAATGTCATTGTCATTCAGTTTTTTCATCAGATCTTCAAAACCCTGTTCCGTACCTTCCCAGACAAACATAATGTCGTCTATATACCTCATCCAGTTATGGACCCCCCCTATCTCCACAATTTTGTCACCCATAAAAATATCTCTCTCCCATGCTCCAAGGAATAAATTGGCATATGAGGGGGCACAAGACGCCCCCATTGCCGTACCTTGGAGCTGCAGATAGGTCTTGTTGTTAAAGGTGAAGATGTTATGTTTCAACACAAATTCAAGGAGAATCAGGATGAGGTCCCCTAGAGTGTCTTCGATATTACTAGAGCGGAGGAACAGGGCTGTTGCTGCAAGACCATCACCATGCTTTATTGAAGAATACAAAGCTTCCACATCAGCTGTCACCAAAATTTGATTATCTTCCAGCTGTAGCTGATCCATTCGCTGTAAAGCTTGGCTGGTATCTCTGATAAAAGAGGGCAAAGTAGAAACAATCGGCTTCAAAAAATGATCAATCACATTGCAGATAACTTCACATAAGCCCTCATTCCCTGCCACAATGGGCCGTCCCGGTGGGTCTAAAGCATTTTTATGTACCTTAGGTATCAAATATAAGGTAGGCATTTTGGGTTGATGATCCCGAATTCGGTCTAAAAAACTCTTAGTAATTAGACCTTTTTCAAATGCTGTCTCCAATATTGACACCAGGCTCTGTTGGAAAGATGAAGTCGGGTTTGAAGTGAGTCTTTTATAACACTTGCCATCATTAAGGAGTTTATAGGCCTGATTCTCATACATTACTTTTGGCCAAATTACTAAATTTCCCCCTTTATCGGCTGGTTTTAAAACCACGTCGTCCCAATCTCCTAGTTGTCTTAAGGCTTCTCTTTCCTCTTTAGACAAATTATCTCCATTTTTTTGGGTCCGAGCTAAGGTTTCAATATCTTTGGTAACCAGCCGAGTAAAAATTTCTATGGCAGGGCATATACTAAGAGATGAAAAATTCTTGGATTTGGTGAACAGGCTAGAGGGGATAGTACTTACCTCATGCGGTTCACTTTCTTCTGCTAGTGACTCCAAAATTTGAATCACTTCATTATCTCCAATTTCAAATGTCTCAGGTTTGTAGTGTAATTTTTGCAATACGATCTTTCTTGCAAATAAATTAAGATCCTTCACCGCAGTAAAGGAGTCTAGACGAGAAGAAGGAGAAAAATTAAGACCTTTTTCCAGGAGGTTAATTTGAGGGGATGTCAAAATATGATTAGACAAATTAATCACCTTTAGATGGTCCTTTGCATTTCTGTGTTTCCGGGGTTTTTGAAAGATATCAGGATAATTTCGTCTCCCCCCAGTCCTTAACTGAAAATCCCTATTATATCCTGTTTCGCTGGCCGATGCCCCACTTTCACTTCCAGACATACTTGACACATCCGATCTGTCCCTTGAAGTCTGTTGTACCGGGATTTCACCTCTCTTCTGTTGTTGCCATCTATAGATTTTTTGTGTGTCATAGTCTTTTGTATCTCTCATAAATTTTTTAAGTTTTCCTTTACTGACATCATCCTCCCATTTGTCAACTTCCTTCCCCAATTCTTTTAGCCATATTTCCAAAGATTCTTTAGACATACCAGTCTGCATTGCCTTATACCATGACTCTAAATCACCGTCAATATCTTTGAGAGTTGCCATATTATGTTCCACAATGATTTTTATAAAATCCAGAGAGCACGTTGTTGCTGCCTCCTTCCATCTACTTATCAAATCATCATTATTTAGGTCAAAGGTGGGATAGAGTTGTACTCTAAGGCCACGAGGAATAATTTTTTTATCCAAATAATTTTCTAGGGCTGCACGATTCCACCAGATCTTAGTTTTTTTCTGTAAAGCACTCTTATATTTGAACATGTACTCTTTCTGACTATTATTGGCATCCTGTGAAACGAAACCGGTATTTTGCTTAAAAATGTCTTCTGCTTTAGTACGCCACGTCAATTCTTTGGCTCGAAGATCCATCATAGCGGACTCACTGTTATAAAAACAGCAAAAATAGTATAAATCAACTAATGTCCTAAATTATTTAGGGGGGCACTTCAAATGACTACACACACAAATCCCATCTAATTCATCCAAGGGACAAAGAAGAGATCCCACATATGAATAAAATCAATATTTTTATTAAGTCACATGTGACAATATACAATAAAACCACAATAAAAAAGCAAAATACCGTCTAGAGGACGCCAGGTATACACAAAGAAAAATTCCCCACAAAAAGTAACCAATTCTAAATGGTCAAAGCCAATTGTAAGTCCTAAGAAGCCATGCAATAATAGCAGCTTGGAAAGCCTGTGTTACAATTAACATACATGCTTATGAAGACTCTTATCTACAACTGCTGCCTCTCTGTATAAAAGAGTAATATAAAGCATCAAGATAAAGCATGGTAGACTATACAATAGACTATACAATAAGGTAGTAAATATTAGGAAGTTGGTGGTTACCTATAGCGTGGTTTGGTCCTGGCGTCCCCTCACCCCGACGCGCGTTTCGCCGCCAGCTTCTTCCGGGGGCGTGTCAAGGTGAGGGGAAGCCTTGTACTGATTGTAATATGGCCGCTAAGCTGGGACTCATTATGGAGAATGTCCTTTGCTTTTATTACTTCTTTTTCCTCCGTCTTCCTTCTTTCCCTTTTTCTGTACAGCGTTGTTCTTCACAGAGTTTTTCTAAATGCCGGTGGGTAGTGCGCATGCGTGCCGGCCCCGAACTCCGTCACTTCCGGTAGACGCTCTTACACGGACACTGACACGCAAATGGTAGCGTGCGTGTCATTGAGCGTCGTCACAGAAGGGTGACGTAGGAGGCGGGGAGGACACGCGATGCGCCGCATCACCTGACCGGCGCTGGGCATTGCTGATAGGGTAGAGCTCACATAAGTACACGGCTTCCCCTCACCTTGACACGCCCCTGGAAGAAGCTGGCGGCGAAACGCGCTCAAAACCCCCCCCCCCAAAAAAAAAAAAAAAAACAGTGAAATTGTGTGTGTGTGTGTGTGTGTGTGTGTACTTTCGCAAGCCACTGGATGTATGCTCTCGATGCTGTTCCTCAGTGGCATGTAAAGGTTTTGGTACTCCTGGTCAAATTGTAATGTTGTGAACCGTTAAAATGACTTGTCGGCAGGATTGTGCTCGGTGACTACAGGCAGTGTCAGGTCGGTGCAGTTATACTGATTACACTGATACCTGTGATCAGGATTGTGCTCAGTGACTACAGACAGTGTCAGGTCGGGGCCGTTATACTGATTACACTGATACCTGTGATCAGGATTGTGCTCAGTGACTACAGACAGTGTCAGGTCGGCACGGTTATACCGATTACACTGATACCGGTGATCAGGATTGTGCTCAGTGACTACAGACAGTGTCAGGTCGGTGCCGTTATACTGATTACACTGATACCTGTGATCAGGGCAGCATGGTGGCGCAGTGGTTAGTACCGCAGCCTTGCAGCACTGGAGTCCTGGGTTCAAACCCCACCAAGGACAACATCTGCAGAGAGTTTATATGTTCTCTCCGTGTTTGCGTGGGTTTTCTCCGGGTTCTCCGGTTTCCTCCCACACTCCAAAGATATACTGATAGGGAATTTAGGTTGTGAGCCCCATTGGGGACAGCGATAATGTGTTCAAACTGTAAAGCACTGCGGAATATGTTAGCGCTATATAAAAATAAAGATTATTATTATCAGGATTGTGCGCAGTGACTACAGACAGTGTCAGGTCGGTGTCGTTATACTGATTACACTGATACCTGTGATCAGGATTGTGCTCAGTGACTACAGACAGTGTCAGGTCGGTGTCGTTATACTGATTACACTGATACCTGTGATCAGGATTGTGCTCAGTGACTACAGACCGTGTCAGGTCGGTGCCGTTATACTGATTACACTGATACCTGTGATCAGGATTGTGCTCAGTGACTACAGACAGTGTCAGGTCGGTGCGGTTATACTGATTACACTGATACCTGTGATCAGGATTGTGCTCAGTGACTACAGACAGTGTCAGGTCGGTGCCGTTATACTGATTACACTGATACCTGTGATAAGGATTGTGCTCAGTGACCACAGACAGTGCCAGGTCGGTGCCGTTATACTGATTACACTGATACCTGTGATCAGGATTGTGCTCAGTGACTACAGACAGTGTCAGGTCGGTGCGGTTATACTGATTACACTGATACCTGTGATCAGGATTGTGCTCAGTGACTACAGACAGTGTCAGGTCGGTGCCGTTATACTGATTACACTGATACCTGTGATAAGGATTGTGCTCAGTGACCACAGACAGTGCCAGGTCGGTGCCGTTATACTGATTACACTGATACCTGTGATCAGGATTGTGCTCAGTGACTACAGACCGTGTCAGGTCGGTGCCGTTATACTGATTACACTGATACCTGTGATGAGGATTGTGTTCAGTGACTACAGGCAGTGTCTGGTCGGTGCCGTTATACTGATTACACTGATATCTGTGATCAGGACTGTGCTCAGTGACTACAGTGTCAGGTCGGTGCCGTTATACTGATTACACTGATACCTGTGATCAGGATTGTGCTCAGTGACTACAGTGTCAGGTCGGTGCCGTTATACTGATTACACTGATACCTGTGATCAGGATTGTGCTCAGTGACTACAGACAGTGTCAGGTCGGTGCCGTTATACCGATTACACTGATACCTGTGATAAGGATTGTGATCAGTGACCACAGACAGTGTCAGGTCGGTGCCGTTATACTGATTACACTGATACCTGTGATAAGGATTGTGATCAGTGACTACAGACAGTGTCAGGTCGGTGTCGTTATACTGATTACACTGATACCTGTGATCAGGATTGTGCTCAGTGACCACAGACAGTGTCAGGTCGGTGCCGTTATACTGATTACACTGATACCTGTGATCAGGATTGTGCTCAGTGACTACAGACAATGTCAGGTCGGTGCCGTTATACTGATTACACTGATACCTGTGATCAGGATTGTGCTCAGTGACTACAGGCAGTGTCTGGTCGGTGCCGTTATACTGATTACACTGATATCTGTGATCAGGATTGTGCTCAGTGACTACAGACAGTGTCAGGTCGGTGCCTTTATACTGATTACACTGATACCTGTGATCAGGATTGTGCTCAGTGACTACAGACAGTGTCAGGTCGGTGCCTTTATACTGATTACACTGATACCTGTGATAAGGATTGTGCTCAGTGACCACAGACAGTGTCAGGTCGGTGCCGTTATACTGATTACACCGATACCTGAGGATGAAGTCCGTCATGTGGTTGTTGTGGAATCTGGATTTGTAGTGTTCCGTTACAGAGATTCTTGTGCTCCAGGGCGGCATGTGGAAAGTTGGAAGATAAAATTATCTAAAAGGCCTAAAGTTACAAATGACTCATTTCCTTTTTATTTTAAGCAACAATAAAAAATACATCTAGATACCTTTTATGCTTACAATTTATGAAAATGGGTCAATGCAAAAGGTTTGTGCACCCTGCACGGATAGTACCTAGTGGCGCCCCTTTTGCGGGTATCACAGCTTGTAGACGCTTTTTGTAGCCAGGCAAAAGTTTTTTTCTATTTTTAGGGATTTTCCTCCATTCTTTCTTGGGGATTTCCTCCAGTTCTGTGAGATTCCTTGGTCGTCTTGCATCTTCTGCTATTTTGAGGTCTAGCTACAGATTTTTCATCATTGTGGCCAAAGAGCTATACTTTAACCTCATCAGTCCACAGGATTTGTTTCCAAAATGCCTCAGGCTTGTGTGACAACACAGCATTTAATCTTTAATTATTCAGACGTCCTACTTTCAGTTAGCCATTAGGCTGAATGTTGGTTTGAAGAACAGTTATGACCTATAAAAAGGGAGCATTTGCCTCTAACAATTATATTCAAGAGATCCATAGATTCTGTACAAAACTACAGCCAGGAGCACTCTACACGACAGCTGTCAAGACATCATGGCTCGATCACGAGGGACACAGATTTGACATTCTACAGGATGCCAGCTTAGGGGACCACGGCCCCAGCTGAAAGAATACATATTTGCTCTATTGACCGCTACTGAACCCATGGATACGTTTGGAGAGATCAGGATGTGGACCCACTGGTCATCTAAGCCCCATGAAGATGTTTGGAGAAGCCAGGTTGTGACCCACCGGTCACCTGGCCTTGTACCCCAATCAACTATCAGCTTCCTAAGCTTGTTGTTACCACCTTTCTGTGCATGCCACAGGTGGGGTAGTCTGTCCTGGAAGCTCCTGAAGTCAAGATGCTCTTTTCCTGGCAAGTCAGTGGAAGAGTGAGACTCTGTAATGTGCATCATCTTGCGTACGTTGCTGGGTTTGTTCATTGTGTTATTTTCCTGTTTTGTGGTTCATTAAAGTGTTTCCACACTGTTTTATCCTCAACCTATGTTGTCTAAGTAGTACTTTATTACGCCCATGGTAAAAGGGGAGCGGACATTTGGTGTGTCTCTGAACAGTAAAAAAGGTACCACAACTTCAGTGACTGGTAAATCTTTCTGAAGGTCTTTTGCAGTCAAGCTGGGGTTCTGATTTGCCTCTCCAGCAATCCTACGAGCAGCTCGCACTGAAATTTTGCTTGGTCTTCCAGACCTTATCTTGACCTGCGCTGTTCCTGGTAAAGGCCATTTCTTAATTACATTTCAAAATGAGGAAATGACAACTTGAAAAGGCTTTGCTCTCTTCTTATAGCCTCCTGCTTTGTGGCCACCATTTAAGAGTGCTCAGCAGCTGCTTAAAAGATCCCATGGCTGCTGTTTTTTGGCACAAGGTTAGAGGAGGCTGGATTTTTATAAAGCTGGGAATTTGCATCACCTGGCATTTCCTAACGATGAGTGTGAATAAGCCATAACCCTAACAGGCTAATTAAAGTCTGACCCCTTGGTCAGTTATCTGAGCACACACATCACAAAGGGTGCACAAACTTTTCCATCGGCTCATTTTCCTTTCTGTAAAATGTAAGAAATGACTTGACTTTCTTGCCTAAAATACAAACATCTGTAACTTTAGGCCTTTTAGGGATCATTTCATTTTTAACTTGCTTAACTGTTCACAGTAACAGTAATTTTGACCAGGGGTGCACAAAGCTTTCCATGCCGCTGTATATATGCTCTTGACGCTTATCCTCGGGGTGTGTGCGTGCGTGCGTGCGTGCGTGCGTGCATACATGCTCATCTGACGGCCTCCTGTCTCGGCAGGTACACCTCTCCGGACTTCCTATACGTGCGCTCCTGGCTGCCTTGTGTATTTTTTGCTGGTGGGATCACGATGGGGAATATTGGCCGTCAGCTGGAGATGGTGGGTTGTGTCCTGTAAATGTGGCTCCGCACCTCGTCTCTGACTTACTGTCTGTTATCTTCCATTTCAGTATGAGCGGAAATCTGTGATGGAGAAGTCTCATAAGGACTAAGGAGAGAGCGAGCTCTGTGACAAGTGTGACGACCTCTGGAGACTTACTGCAATCTGTGATTGCTTCTTCTGCAGGATTACCCCTTGTTTTGGGGATGGTACTGGACATTTTGAGGCTCCTTGAAAATGCTTACCCCTTCCCCCACTATGGTGGGATGATACAGAAGAGAGATTCTGTATATATTTTTTTTTTTTGTGACTGGCGTGAGACGAGGTCCTGATGTGTCATTTATATTGTCAGCATTACACTGAGTGAACAGCAGCGGCAAGTATCTCCAATCATCAAATCCTTGCCACTGCTAATAAAACGTTAACCAATGGTGATGGGCACTTGTGATCATGTCCATGAATAAAAACACCGCCATAATCATGTGACTGGCAGCTGTGAGCGTGTGCACGTAGAGCAGGAGCGCTACCATCATGTGACTGGCAGCTGTGGGCGTGTGCACGTAGAGCAGGAGCGCTACCATCATGTGACTGGCAGCTGTGAGCGTGTGCACGTAGAGCAGGAGCGCTACCATCATGTGACTGGCAGCTGTGAGCGTGTGCACGTAGAGCAGGAGCGCTACCATCATGTGACTGGCAGCTGTGAGCGTGTGCACGTAGAGCAGGAGCGCTACCATCATGTGACTGGCAGCTGTGAGCGTGTGCACGTAGAGTAGGAGCGCCACCATCATGTGACTGGCAGCTGTGAGCGTGTGCACGTAGAGCAGGAGCGCTACCATCATGTGACTGGCAGCTGTGAGCGTGTGCACGTAGAGCAGGAGCGCTACCATCATGTGACTGGCAGCTGTGAGCGTGTGCACGTAGAGCAGGAGCGCTACCATCATGTGACTGGCAGCTGTGAGCGTGTGCACGTAGAGCAGGAGCGCTACCATCATGTGACTGGCAGCTGTGGGCGTGTGCACGTAGAGCAGGAGCGCTACCATCATGTGACTGGCAGCTGTGGGCGTGTGCACGTAGAGCAGGAGCGCTACCATCATGTGACTGGCAGCTGTGGGCGTGTGCACGTAGAGCAGGAGCGCTACCATCATGTGACTGGCAGCTGTGAGCGTGTGCACGTAGAGCAGGAGCGCTACCATCATGTGACTGGCAGCTGTGAGCGTGTGCACGTAGAGCAGGAGCGCTACCATCGTGTGACTGGCAGCTGTGGGCGTGTGCACGTAGAGCAGGAGCGCTACCATCGTGTGACTGGCAGCTGTGGGCGTGTGCACGTAGAGCAGGAGCGCTACCATCGTGTGACTGGCAGCTGTGGGCGTGTGCACGTAGAGCAGGAGCGCTACCATCATGTGACTGGCAGCTGTGAGCGTGTGCACGTAGAGCAGGAGCGCTACCATCATGTGACTGGCAGCTGTGAGCGTGTGCACGTAGAGCAGGAGCGCTACCATCATGTGACTGGCAGCTGTGAGCGTGTGCACGTAGAGCAGGAGCGCTACCATCATGTGACTGGCAGCTGTGAGCGTGTGCACGTAGAGTAGGAGCGCTACCATCATGTGACTGGCAGCTGTGGGCGTGTGCACGTAGAGCAGGAGCGCTACCATCATGTGACTGGCAGCTGTGGGCGTGTGCACGTAGAGCAGGAGTGCTACCATCATGTGACTGGCAGCTGTGGGCGTGTGCACGTAGAGCAGGAGCGCTACCATCATGTGACTGGCAGCTGTGAGCGTGTGCACGTAGAGCAGGAGCGCCACCATCATGTGACTGGCAGCTGTGGGCGTGTGCATCATGTGACTGGCAGCGCTGCGATCATGTTTCTCTTGCTCGCTCTTTTCTGTTCCCATCCCCTGCGCGCTGCCCGTTTTTTTCCTTTCTTGCTCTTTGTGGTCAGTTCACTCTCACTCTTCCGAACTTTTTTCTTGCTTTATTGCTCTATTTCCACATTTTGATCTTTATCGATTCAAGTGTACTTTCTCACCTGCTCTCTTTCTCACCTGCTCTCTTTCTCACCTGCTCTTTCTCACCTGCTCTTTCTCACCTGCTCTTTCTCACCTGCTCTCTTTCTCACCATTGGCCTGTTGCACTCTTTTCCTCTCTATGCTTCTCCACTCCCTTTTTGCCCTGCTGTCTCTTGCACAATCCTTCGAATTCTTTTCCTTTCTCTGTTGAGCACTTTTTTTTTTTTTCAGTTGCCACGACAGCACCAACGAGAGACGGTACCCGCCCTTCGGGGACAGGAAACCTACAGACATAAAAGGGCGGTACCTCTCTCCCCTTCAGACATACTTTATGAAGAAATGTAAAGACGGAAGATTGACCCAGACCCGGCAGGCCGGTTCAGGAGGCGGGGTCCCCTTCCTCGGTCTGTCTGGTGTGCTGGAAGTGCCACACCACGGAGGGCAGTGGAGGTAGGCAGCGGCAGGAGAAAGCAGTCTTCAGGGGGAGCGCTCGCTTTTGGTGACCATCCCTGCAGGTACAGGTAAGTATAAGCCACGGGGGGGGGGGGCTTTCTCCCCGGACCATACTAACCAGGGCCATGTCGCTGGGTGTGGTGTCCCGGTGTGCCGCGCATGGCAGAGGCGCAGTCCAGCGCTTCCTGGCGTGACGGGGTCGCGGCTGGATGATGTGGCCAGAAGGGGCGGTCCCTCTTGACGCGGCCTGATGACGTGTCGGGCATGCGCCGTCCGTGCCGCAGTGGTGATCGTTTGGTTCGACGCGGCCCTGTGAAGTGCCGCGGGTGGCCGACATGATGGTGACTCGTGGGGCTCGCGCACCGGAGCCAGGTAACAAGGAGGACGTCGGGGCTGTGTGGTGTGCTGCGGCACAGCGAGCGGGGGGGGGGGGTTCATGTCCCCGCAGGGGGTGTGGTCTTATGGGGGAGGGTCTCCCAGTGGCATACAGATTTTGTACCGGGCAGATCACCCGGATTGGCCTGCTGACCCCTCCAGCCAGGGGAAGTACCTTGAGGGGAAGCCAGCTACATAAAGAATTATGGGCTGCCATGTGCTTCTCGGCCATTTTGTAAAATGGAGTCTCAGGAGCAAGAAGTGCTGCAGCACTCTCCAGAGCAGCAGTGTCAGCCCTTAAGCCCCAAGCAACCGTTACCCAGCGGCGATCTAGTGGCAGTAGTCACCCTGGAGGAGATAGAACCAGTCAAAAGTCTAAGCTGGGCAAGTCCTCAAGCCGTAGAGATGTCACCAGCTGAGAATGACCCTCCGCAGACTACGGTACCATTTTTTACTATGCCAAGGGTAAGTGATCTTCGAGAAAGTTCACTTGGTGATGTGTTGCCTCCCCTTATGTTCCCTCTCTCCTTATCTATCAGGGAAAAACGCTCCGCTAAGGCTAAGCATAGGGAATGTACTGAATGTAGGGTTCCACTTCCAGACGGCCACGTAAAGAAACTATGCAGACAATGGTTTCAGTGTTTGATAGCAGAGGAGACACCAGACTTTGCCACGAGCCTAAGACAGATGGTCAGACAGGAGGTCAGGGGTTCGGTCAAATCCCTATCTCAGGACAGAGGCGTTAAAGAAAGAGAGCCCAGATCCCCAATTTTAATTGTCGAGAGTGACTCAGAAGAGCTAAGATCAGATTCTCCCCATTCATCCTCATCTTCTTCAGAGGGCGAGTCCGGTCATTCATGTTTTTCTTTAGACCGGATAGATCGACTGGTCAAAGCAGTAAATAATACTATGGGGATTGAAAAAACCCAGTCAGAGAAATCTGTACAGGATGTAATTTTTTTTTTTTTTAAAGGTCTAGACCGGAAAACTTGTAGATGCTTTCCTGTGATCGACAAAATAAGCTCACTTCTTACACGGGAATGGAAGAAACCTGAAAGGAAAGGTTCTCTTCAGCCATCCTTTAAAATAAAGTATCCATTTGAGGAGGCGGCATCTTATGCATGGGATAAGGCCCCAAAACTCGATGCAGCTGTGGCTAAAGCTTCCAAAAGAACCTCTCTACCATTTGAGGATTTGGGGACTTTAAAGGACCCGCTAGATAGAAGGGCCGATATGTTTCTTAAAGGAGCCTGGGAAACATCAGCAGGAGCTCTCAGACCATCAATCGCAGCCGCTTATACAGCATGACCTCTAATGGTATGGCTAGACTGCTTAGAGGACCAACTTAAAGACACGGTTCCTAGAGATGAGATCTTATCCTCTTTTCCCATAATCCAGGGAGCAGCGGCTTACCTTTCTGATGCATGGGCAGATTCTGTAAAACTAGCAGCCAGGTCAGCGTCTCTTTGCAATGCTGCCTTTAGAGCCATATGGCTGAAATGTTGGCCGGGGGACATGCAGGCCAGGTCAAAACTCTGCAGCATTCCATGCGAAGGGGTACATCTATTCAGCTCAGTTCTGGATGAACTACTGGAAAAAGTGAGCGATAGTAAAAAAAAAAAACAGTTCCCTTACTTAGGAAGACCCTCATACAGATGGGATACTAATAGAAGGTGGTTCGATTGTTGAAGGTCTACCCTAACCCTAACTCGATTGTTGAAGGTCT
Source organism: Ranitomeya variabilis (assembly GCF_051348905.1). Taxonomy (NCBI): domain Eukaryota; kingdom Metazoa; phylum Chordata; class Amphibia; order Anura; family Dendrobatidae; genus Ranitomeya; species Ranitomeya variabilis. The sequence continues at coordinate 246,525,957 of NC_135238.1, read as the reverse complement.
ACCCTAACCCCCCCCCCTTTGGTTGAAAAGCTAGATTGCTCTTTTTGTACTGTTATCAGTCTGAAAGGCCTAAATAAATTCTTACTGGTCTATTCGTTCAAGATGGAGTCTGTAAAAACCGCAATAAAGCTACTGTTTAACAATTGTTTCATGGTAGGCTTAGTTTTCAAAGACGTCCATTATCATGTCCCTATACACACAGATCACCAGCAGTTTTTAAGAGCAGCAGTTTCACTGGGTGGGACTGTAGAACACCTCCAATTCAGAGCACTCCCCTTTGGGGTTGCGGCACATCTGCATGAACAGGATGTACTAGTGGTTCCATATCTGCATGACTTATTGATTGTAGGACACTCAGAATCACACTGCTCTGCCCAACTGGGGAAAGTAATATCAGCCTTACAGAGATTGGGGTGCATTATTAATAAAAAAAAAAAAAAAAATCACGATTGCGACCCTCAAGAGTAGGAATTCCTGGGTCTCATCCTAGACTCCAGATTGCAGGAATGCTGCCTACCAGAGGCAAAGGTGGACAGTATTCGACGGCAGACACTCAGGGTTGTTAATAATCCGTCAGTCACATTAAGAAGGGGAATGTCCCTGTTAGGCTCACTCACGGCTTGGATCCTGGCGGTTCTTTGGGCCCAGTACCACACCAGAACCCTGCAGTGGGATGTACTGTGCAATGCTCGTCATCTAGAAGGCCACCTTGAGTAGATTTTCCTTGTCCGTTTCTTCTATACAATCCTTACGTTGGTGGTTGCATATACCAAACCTACGGACAGGTGTTCCCTGGATAAACCATATATCTCGAGTGATGACTACGGATGCTAGCCCCAGGGATTGGGGAGCACACATGGGTGATATGTGGGTCCAGGGGATTTGGGCACAATCCAATCAAGCCTTATCTTCCAACCTTAGAGCTCGTTCTACTGCTAATAACTCTGTAAGTCATTTACTTATGTCCCTACAGGGCCGACATGTCAGGCTATTTTCAGACACCTAGATAACTGTAGCCTACATTAACCATCAAGGGGGGAATCGGTCCAGGTCATTAATGGAAGTGACGGATCGTATCTTTCAGATAGCCGAGGCTCATCTACTGTCATTCACATCCCTTCATTATAAAAGGGAAACACAACATCATGGCTGATTACTTAAGTTGCAACAGACTCAGACAAGGAGATTCGGTCCTGAATCAGGCTGTCTTCAATCAGATCAGGCTTTTATGGGGGTACCCAGACAGACCTTTTTGCCAACAAAGAAAACAGGAAGATACCCCGGTTCTGCTCCTTAGATCCCAGCGAAAACCCGTATGCAGTGGATGCCCTCCTAATTCCATGGCATTCCAGTCTAGCCTATGCATGCCTTTCCCCCATTGAACTTAATCCCGATAGTTCTGAGGAAAATACGGGAGGACAGAGCTCGGGTAATCTTAATAGCACCATTCTGGCCCAAGAGACCATGGTTCCCCTGGCTGAAGAAGATGTCTGTTTCTCAGCCTTGGATTCTTCCGGAGCTTCCAGATGTCCTCTCCCAAGGTCCGATTCTCCATCCACGAGTGTCCAATTTACATCCAGCGGCGTGGAATTTGAAAGGGTGTTACTGAGAGAGAAGGGGTTTTCTCAGGAACTTGTTAATACCTTGCTGAAAAGTAGGAAGGCTTCTACAACAAACATTTGTTAGAATCTGTAAAAAATTCTTAGCAGTCTCTGGATCGGAGGTAGGTCAAAAAGTCTGTATTAGTGAGATTCTGGAATTCCTGCAGAGGGGTTTGGAGACGGGTCTAGCTACAAGCACTCATAAGAGTTCAAGTGTCAGCACTAGGAGCACTATACAATCGTAATTTAGCTAGCAATTACTGGGTTGCTAGATTCATCAAGGCAGCGGCTAGGTCGAAACCCATTGTTAGACAAAAACTAGCTCCGTGGGACTTAATCCTGGTACTTACAGCTTTAACTGAAGCCCCCTTTGAACCTATTGAATCTGCTCTGATAAAAGCCCTGTTTTAAAACAGCCCTTTTAGTTGCCTTCACATCTGCAAGGAGGGTTAGTGATCTGCAGGCCCTCTCTAGACAGCCTCCATGCATTCAGTTTACAGACGATAGAGTGGTGCTAAAAACTGATCCTCTTTACCTTCCAAAAGTAGCGTCCAAGTTCCACAGACTACAGGTACAGGAGATAATTTTCCCCTCGTTTTGTCCTAATCACTCTAATCAAAAGGAACTCAAACTTCATTCTTTAGATGTAAAAAGATGTCTACTCGGGTATATTTCTGTTACAGACTCTTGGAAGAAAGCTAATTCCTTATTTGTATCCTTTCAGGGAGTTAGGAAAGGACTTAGTGTCCAAAAACACCTTAGGCAGATGGATTAGGGAAGGGATTTCTTTGGCTTATTCAGCAGGTGGCATGGAAATTCTGGAAGGTATAAGAGCTCACTCCACTCGAGCCATGGCAACATCCTGGGCGGAGAGGTCGGAGGTGTCGATTGAGGTCATATGTAAGGCGGCCACATGGCCATCTCCGTCTACTTTCTTTAAGCATTATAGACTAGATCTGGGTGGTTCCCCTGATCTCACGTTTGGAAGAAGAGTGCTGGAGGCAGTAGTCTCTCCCTAAGACTCTTCTCTGTAAATCTCTCGTTGGTGCCGTCTTGGCGACTGAATATAGTACTCAAGCTACTTACCGGTAGCAGTGTTTTTCAGGAGCCAATGACAGCACCCTTATATTCCCTCCCTTATATGGGTTAACACCTCTTGTTTCTCTGGAGTTTTATGTTTACTCACATGGGTGAAGTATATGTTATTTGTGTTACTAACCAAGGAGGTCCTCTCATGTTACGTAATCCAACTGATGTGGGAGAGAGGTACCGCCCTTTTGTCTGTAGGTTTCCTGTCCCTGAAGGGCGGATCCCCCCTCTTGTTGGTGCGGTCATGGGCTCCTGAAAAACACCACTACCGGTAAATAGCTTGAGTATTTCTTTATTTGTTGTTGTTGTTTTTGCTTGCTCCCTGTCCTTCATCCATTCTCTTGCCTTGTACCTCTGCATCGCATACAGTCTTTCATCCTCTTACTTGACTGCTCTCTTTTCATCTTAATTGCTCTCTCCCCCTCTTCCTCTTGCATGTCTGGTTTTTTTTTTTTTTTTTTCATTGTCCCTTTTCCTCTATTTATTTTCCCTCTCTTCCTTTTCTTCCCTGTTGTCTCTCTTCCCTTATTCTCTTCTCATCTCTCCTCTCATTTCCTCTCCTCCGCACTGTTTTCTATTACTTACACTCTCTATCCTTTGGTCCGCATCTTCCCCATCACTTCTCTTTTTCCCTCGCTTGCCTCAATCTCTCTTATCTTTGCTCTCTTTCTTGTCATCTTTCCCTGCATTTCTTCTGTCTCTGCTCCTCTGTCTCGCTTTCTTTCCTGTAGTCGCATCCTGTTTTATCCTCTGGTTTTGTTCTTTCCTTGTTTCTTTCTCTCCTTTCTCTTGCTTTGTAATTTTCACTTGCTCATTCTTTACTTCTTTCCGTTGGCTCTCTTATCTTGCATTTTTTCCTTTTGCTCTGTATCTCTTCCTGTTTCTTTATTTATATCCCACTGCTCGGCTGCACCAATTTGTCACGAACCAGGGTTATTTGGTTGCCCCTGGTTCTTTCTGAAGGGGATTTATCTATATCCCACTTCCCAGTTCCGGTTTGGAACTGTTAGCTCTCTGGCGCCCCCTTACCCTCAGGGTCAGTCAGGGAACTGCATCTAGGATAATTAGCCACCAGAAAGGCTGCCTGGTTGTGTACTGGTTACTGGGCAAGCTGCCGTGAGGGTGATATAATTATTCTCAGCCGCAGCCGAGCAATACACTATAAAAACCCCGTTCTGTCACTGCCAGCATTGCACAACAAGCTCAGTACGATCTGCCACTAGCTCCTATTCCTATGACTAATAGCAGGTCAGGAGCCAACCCAATTAGTAGCGTAATTTACTTGAGAGGACGTTGGAGTTACTTTTTAGAGCAAGGCAAAGGAAGCTAGTAAATATTATAACTTTTACTCCAAAAAGATTAGGCAGAGTTTACAAAAAGTATATAAAAAAAATATTACAAGATGAGACAATTATAGTATCTACAGAACGATTGCAAAATAGAGGGGATTAAAGTTGAAAATAAACTTACATTTGTCTTATGTCATGGCTGGCCATGCGGCTGGGGGAAGGGGTAGCATATGTCCCAATGCATCAGAGCAGATTGCCCAGGAATCCAGCTAACAGAAACTGTGCAAAGACCTACTCATAACTCAGCAGGTTTAAGATATACCCTCTGGTTGTGACATCACTGAGTGGGCTGAGTTATGAAATGCACTCCTCTTTTCTCAGAGGGACTGAAGCGTACTGAAAACTAACCATCGTAGCTCGGGGTTGGCACCCCGTATTGCGACCACGGAACTACCATTCTTATGGGCATGAGCTGGGCGTTAATTTGAGCCTAAACATGAAGTATCTGAGCCGGTTAAGTAGCAGTCCGTTTCTCAGAATCTGCTGGTACGGGAAAATAGAAACCGCACTGGTGTGTAGCGCTATCATCACACATCCCAAACATGTAATTTTCACATCTATATCGCTACTTGGGGTCGAGTTATTTCATCTTAAAGAACTTTCTCGTACACACATGGAGCACATGACTGCAGACAAAGAACTGGGTTCTGCTCACTCATGCATTCTTGAGGGGGGGGAAGGAGTATAGGATTACACACACAGGCAGAGTGAGAAGGAGAGCTTAGGGTCTGCTGGGGGGGGGCTGCTAGCACAATGGTAACACGTTGCACAGAGTGTGTAGTGAGAAAGAGCTGGGGGGGTTCAAAAAGCCCACAGCGGGTCTGTAAAGCCATGGAACCTTCTAGAAGTATACTCAGAATATGGCATATTTTATATTATCATGACACTCCCGTTATTTCCTTTCCTCTCCTCTCTTCTTGCTTTTACAGTGAAGGAAATCATTATTTGATCCCTTGCTGATTTTGTAAGTTTGCCCACTGACAGACATGAACAGTCTATAATTTTAAGGGTAGGTTAATTTTAACATTGAGAGGTAGAATATCAAAAATAAAATCCAGAAAATCACATTGTATAAATTATATAAATGTAATCTTAAGGGACCAGTAGCGCTACTAACTAACAATCGCAGCAGGTAATGATACAAAACCACCCTTTATTTTGTATCGTGGTCTATAAAGAAAAATAAATGATAGAATACCCGCGCTAAATGAAAAACCTCCACTCAACCTTTACATATGTCAGAGCGTTGTCTTAAGAAGGGAAACTGAATGTATTTACATTTTGCAGTGAGAAATAAGTATTTGATCCCTCTGGCAAGCAAGACTTAATACTTGGTGGTAAAACCCTTGTTGGCAAGCACAGCAGTCAGACGTTTTTTGTAGTAGATGACGAGGTTTGCGCACATGTCAGGAGGAATTTTGCTCCACTCTTCTTTGCAGATCATCTCTAAATCATTAAGATTTTGAGGCTGTCGCTTGGTAACTCGGAGATTCAACTCCCTCCATAAGTTTTCTATGGGATTAAGGTCTGGAAACTGGCTAGGCCACTCCACCACCTGTATGGGCTTCTTTTTGAGCCACTCCTTTGTTGCCTTGACTGTACAATTTGGGTCATTATCTTGCTGGAAGACCCAGCCATGACCCATTTTTAATTTCCTGGTGGAGGGAAGGAGGTGGTCACTCAGGATTTTACAGTACATGGCTCCATCCATTCTCCCATTGATGTAGTGAAGTATTCCTGTGCCCTTAGCAGAGAAACATCCCCAAAACATAATGTTTCCACCTGCATGCTTGACAGTGGAAACGGTATTCTTTGGTTCATAGGCAGCAGTTTTCTTCCTCCAAACACGGCGAGTTGAATTAATGCTAAAGAGCTCATTTTTCTCTAGTAGCCTTGCATGACAACATAGGAGGTTGTCTCCATTCCCTAATGAGGACAGGAAGCACAAGAGGTTAAAAACCCCTCCCATTAGCCATCCAGTGTCTTTCCTGTCCCCCATGTGGCATGGAGAGGTTCTTGGTACGCTGCGTGGCCGGCTTCGGCAGTTGTACCTGTCAAATACTTGTTTGCTGGGCAGTGGTGGTCGGGGGCCACGCCTTCCTCTGCCCTTCTGCTCCTTTCTTCTCTGCGGATTCTTGGACCGTTTCCTGGCCCACCTGCGTCCCCTTGCGGGGGTAAAGCGGGCCCGTGATCCCCATTCCCGGAGGCCTCCCTGAGCTCTCAAGCGTCTCCACATCTTGCGCGTGCTGTTCGGTGACACGGAAGTCGCGTCGTCCTGGCGCTTCACTTACGAGTCTTGCTTTCCAGCTGGAACGCATGCAGTTTTCCGATCTGAGAGTTCCGAACGGTGTGTAAAGCACGCTGAAGATGACGCCTGCTTTGGACTTCAGAGGGGGAGGCAATTTGCCAACGCTGGGGCAGCCTTATACACATATAAGGCTGCCAGAAGACATCTCCCAGGTAAGACTGATCCCATAGCATGGAGAGTATGCCCTGCCCTGCGTCTGCAGAGCCCAGCGCTCCCCAAGCCCCAGTAAGTGTGGGGCTTGGGATGGGTCCTTTTTCTGAGGTTATGGGTTTTAAGCTCCCCAACTTATTCTTCTCTCCCTCTATTTCAGGGAGACAAGTTTACCCATAAAACCTCCAGTAGATGCAAATGCGCTATCTTTAACCTGAAGTTACCCCTAAAATGTGAGAAAAAAACGATGCCAGTCCTGTACAGACAAGGGGTCAGAGCGGAGCACCCTTCGTTAATTGAGATACGTACGCTAGTTAAGCAAGAGGTCCAAACCTCACTAGCCACACTTACCCCTCCCCCACCACCATCCTCACCTGGCCCGTCTCTCCACAAGAAAAGGAAGTTTTAGGTGGAGCATTCTGACTCCGAAGCGGATGTCTCCTATGAGTCATCCTTAGTTGGATGGGAAGACTCTCTGCCCCATAAAAACCCTGAGGTCAGGAGATATCTTTTTTCTTCAGAGCATATTGAAGAATTGGTGGGTGCAGTGCGAAGCACTATGGGGTTGCAAGAGGAACCCGTCGCTCAGTCAAGGCAGGATGAACTTTTCGTGTTACATACTGATAAACAAATTGGCTTTCCTGTACATAAAAGTATCGTGGATATGATTACCCAAGAATGGGAGCTTCCAGAAAAGCGTCTGACCACCCCCTCAGACTTCAAACACAGGTTTCCTCTTGATGAAGATGGGGTATTCCTAAGGTGGATGTTCAGGTGGCGAGAGTGGCAAAAAAGACAGCCCTGCTTTTTGAGGACTCCTCTCAAAGGATCCCATGGATAGAAAGATTGAGTCTTCTTAGGAAATCCTGGGAAACCTCCTCCTCTGCTCTCAGATCTAATATTGCATCCACCTGCGTAGCCAGATTGCTTTTTCGTTGGCTGGAAGAATTGGAGAACCACATCTCTCAAGGAACTCCGAGAGGCGAGGTATTACTCTCTGCCCATTCTCCAAAAAGTTACTTGGTTCCTAGCGGATGCCTCTATGGAGTCGATCTGTGTTGCTGCTAGATCTCTGGTCCAGACTAACTCAGCCAGAAGGGCACTCTGGCTCAAAATGTGAAGTGGAGGCATAACCTCAAAAATAAAGCTGTGCTCCATTCCCTTTAAGGTTGAGTATGTGTTCGTCCCGCTCTGGACGAAATCCTGGAGAAGGCCACGGATAGGAAAAGAGCCCTTCCTGAGCAGAGACCACCCAGGAAACATTTTTTTTTCGGCCCCCACAGTCTCAACCCTCCCAAGCCAGGGGGAAAGGGAAAACTGAGAGATGGAGCTATGCCAAAGGGAAAGCCAAGAATATCCTTGTTCCCCAGCAGCCACAGCAAGAAAAACAATGACTCTGATCCGGTGGGGGGAGTTCCTCGAAATTCTTCCACAGTTGGCAGTCTATTTCCAACAGCCACTGGGTCCTAAATGTCATTCAGGAGGGACTCCTAATAGAATTCAAGGCCTCGAGTCACTCCTGCTCCATCTCGGGAAGTTCAAACCTTAATATTAGCAGGGCTGCAGGAGCTAGTGGCCTCAAAGGCAATATCCCCAGTTCCAGTGAGCGATCAGGGAAGAGGTCATTATTCCCATATATTCATGGTAAAGAAGCCTTCAGGTCAGGCCCGGATTATAATAAATCTAAAGTCCCTCAATAACTACATCGCTTACCGCAAATTCAAGATGGAGTCCATAAAATCAGCCATCCCATTGATAGGCCCAGACTCCTTTATGGCGACTATAGATCTCAGACGCCTACTTCCATATTCCTATACACCCTCAACACAGGAAGTACCTGAGGTTTGCAGTTCACCTAAATCAGAGGGTATTGCATTTTCAATACAATGTGCTTCCCTTCGGGATCTCCTTGGCCCCAAGGATCTTCTCCAGAGTCATGGCGGAAGCGGTATCACATACGAAGACAGGGTATCGCTATTGTTCCCTATCTGGACGACCTGCTAATTATTGGTCCTTCCTCCGAGATCCTCAAACAGATGTACAGAACTCTGGACATTCGGCAACATCTGGGTTGGTTTCCCAACCTAAAAAAATCCCAACTCCAGCAGTGAAGGAGAGCACCAAATCTTCCAACTTCAGAGAGTTAAAGGGAACCTGTCACCCCCAAAATCAAAGGTGAGCTAAGCCCACCGGCATCAGGGGCTTATCTACAGCATTCTGTAATGCTGTAGATAAGCCCCCGATGTATCCTGAAAGATGAGAAAAAGAGGTTAGATTATACTCACCCAGGAGTGGTCCCGGTTCTGTTCTGGTCCGATTGGCGTCGCGGTCCACTCCGAGGCCTCCCGTCACCTTACGATGACGTCCTCTTGTCTAAACGCTCTGGCACAGGTGTACTTTGTCTGCCCTCAAAGTCGCAGGCGTCGGGCCTCTCTGACCTTTCCCCGGCGCCTGCGCACTGCAGTACTTTGCTCTGCCCTCAACAGGGCAGACAAAGTACGCCGGAGCCGCAGCGTGAAGACAAGAAGAGGATGTCATCGTAAGAAGATGGGAGGCCCCGGAGCGGACCGCGACGCCCATCGGACCAGAACAGAGCCGGGACCGCCCATGGGTGAGTATAATCTAACCTCTTTTTCTCATCTTTCAGGATACATCGGGGGCTTATCTACACCATTACAGAATACTGTAGATAAGCCCCTGATGCCGGTGGGCTTAGCTCACCTTCGATTTTGGGGGTGACAGGTTCCCTTTAAGGGCAGTGGAGAAGGCTCTTTTGGCAGCAAACAATCTGGTCTCAGGTCACCATGTCAGAGTTTACTCAGACCATATGACTACGGTAGCTCATCTCAAGCACCAAGGGAGCCCAAAATTAAATGGTCTGAGAGGGATCTCAAACAATTTTCTGCTGGGCCGGGAAACATCTCTCCTTGACGGCGGTACACCTAAAGGGGTCCGTAAACACACAGGCAGACCTTCTAAGCTGACAGAACATCCAGCCAGGAGAATGTAGCCTGTTAAAGGGCGCCTTCAACATGTTGACAGACAAATGGGGCCTACCAGAGGTGGACCTACTGGCCTCAAGCCAGAATGCGCAGGTAGAAGCCTACTTCTCCCTGAATCCCAGGGACGCCTTTGCCCACACATGGAAGTTTTGGCTGGCATATGCTTTCCCCCAATACCATTGATGGCAAAAACCCTTTGAAAAAATTTGAGACGACAAGGTTACAACTATCCTTGTTGCCTCAGTATTGCTAAAAAAAAAGCTGGTACCATCTCATGATAGAGCTTCAGGCGGATAAAATGGTTTTCTTACCACAGGATGGACTGGTTTTCTTTCCACCATCGGACGACCTTCTGCAGGGTCCCCCTTCATCACCCAAATGCCCAAAGGCTGAACCTGGCTGCTGAAGCCCAGGTACTACAAGCTTGGGGGCTCTCAGAATCCGTGATCTCCACCTTGCAAAAATCCAGAAAACCTGTTACCAATGCTATATATAGCAAAATTTGGAAGAAATTCTCATGGTGTCACCCTAATGCACCTGACCCTTTCCACCCAGATATATCTCGAATATTGGACTTTTTGCAAAAAGGGTTGGAATTGGGGCTCAAACCAAGCACACTAAAGGTCCAGGTATCTGCTCTAAGCGCTGTCTTTGACCAAGATCTAGCCAGTCATCGGTGAATAAAAAGGGTCATGTTTCAGCACTTAGACTTCATCCCAAAAGACAGATTATTGTCCCATCCTTGGACTTAAACTTGGTCCTTAGAGGACTCGCGGGCCCTCCATTTGAACCCCTGTCCTCTTGCACCCCTCAGCTCCTATCGTATAAAACAGTGTTCTTGGTTGCCATATCTACAGCAAGGCGAGTAGGGGAATTGCAGGCTCTATCGGTCAGGGAGCCTTACCTAAACATCACAGATGACTCCATTATATTCCGCCTGGACCCGTCCTTTCTTCCAAAGGTGATGTCGGACTTTCTTCTTTCACAGGACGTAGTCCTACCGTCCTTCTGCCAAAACCCGACGAATCCAAAGGAAGAAAAGTACCACACTTTGGACGTCCGATGCATAGTCCTCCACTACTTGGAGCAGTCCAAATCTTTCAGATCTGACAATCTCTGTACATTTGTTCGGTTGAAATAAAGGCAAGAAAGTAGCAAAAAGTACAATTTCCAACTGGATAAAAAGGGCTGTAGCTGAAACATACTTAGCCCTTCTGGGCTTGACTGCACCTGCAGGTTTAAAAGCTCACTCCATCAGATCCACCTCCGTCTCCTGGGCAGAAAGGGCTGGCGCATCTACTGAACAGATCTTCAGGGCTGCAACTTGGTCTTCTTTACATACCTTTACCAAACATTACAGATTGGACCTCTGGTCCAATTGGGATCTAGTCTTTGGCCAGAAAGTTCTCCAGGCCGTGGTTCCTCCCCTCCCAATGCAGAATTGGTTGGTATTCCTCCTATGCTATCGTGGAAGGCTACTAGAGAAATTAGAATTAGACCTACCGGTAACTCGGTTTCTAGGAGCCTTCCACGACAGCACTAATTCCCTCCCGACATTCTTGGATTAATTTTTGAGAATCTAAAGGTAACCGGTGCTATGGTGTTAGTTGTAAGTCACTGGCTAATGGGCGGTTGGAGGGGTTTTTAACCTCTTGTGCTTCCTGTCCCCCATTAGGGAACGGAGACAACCTCCTATGCTGTCATGGAAGGCTCCGCACCGGACCGTTCCCCCGGGTGCGTATAATATAGCTTATTTTTCTTCACTTCCAGGTCGGACGTGGGGCAGATATACCTCATTATAGAATGCCGTATATCAGCCCTGAAAGGGGGAGGCCACAGCTCATAGCTGCAAAGTCTGCTGACAGGTTCCCTTTAATGCAGGTAACGAGTTGATTAGGAGCGTCTAACTGGTCTGTAGGAGCCAGAGCTCTTAACGGTTGGTAGGGGATCAAATACTTATTTCTCACTGCAAAATGCAAATAAATGTATATAATTTATACAATGTGATTTTCTGGATTTTATTTTTAATATTCTATCTCTCAATGTTAACCCCTTCCCCCCCCTCTTGGCTACGATCGCTCTGATTGGCAGTTTCACTTTCAACAGCCAATCAGAGCGATTTGTAATATTTCACCCAAAAAAACGGTGAAATATTACAATCCAGCCATGGCCGATGCTGCAATATCATCGGCCATGGCTGGAAAACCTAATCTGTACCCCCCCCACACCCACCGATTTCCTCCCCAGTCCTCCATTATGCGGTCCGCCCCCCTAAGTCGTCCTGTCCGCTGCCCCTTGTCGTCCTGTCCTTCCCCCCCCCCCCCGGGATCCGATCACCCCCCTTCATACTCACCGGGCCTCCCGGTGTCCGTTCGTCTTCTCCATGGGCGCCGCCATCTTCCAAAATGGCGGGCGCATGCGCAGTGCGCCCGCCGAATCTGCCGGCCGGCAGATTAGTTTCAGATATATTTTGATCACTGCGATATAGCCTATCACAGTGATCAAAATAAAAAAAATAGTAAATGACCCCCCATAGGTAGGGACAATAATAAAAATAAAAATAAATAAAATATTTTTTTTTTCTTTTTCTTCTAGGGTTACAACTAGGGTTAGGGTTAGGGGTAGGGCATGTGCACACAGTGCGGATTTGGCTGCGAATCCGCAGCGGATTGGCCGCGGATCCGCAACGGATTGGCCGCTGCGAATTCGTAGCAGTTTTCCATCAGGTTTACAGTACCATGTACACCTATGAAAAACCAAATCCGCTGTGCCCATGGTGCGGAAAATACCGTGCGGAAACGCTGTGTTGTATTTTCCGCAGCATGTCAATTTTGTGCGGATTCCGCAGCGTTTTACACCTGTTCCTCAATAGGAATCCGCAGGTGAAATCCGCACAAAAAAACACTGGAAATCCGCTGTAAATCCGCAGGTAAAACACAGTGCCTTTTACCTGCGGATTTTTCAAAAATGGTGCGGAAAAATCTCACACGAATCCGCAAAGTGGGCACATAGCCTTAGGGTTGGAATTAGGGCTAGGGTTGGAAATAGGGTTAATATTAGGCTTGTGGTTAGGGTTAAGGATAGGGTTAGGGGTGTGTTAGGGTTACAGTTGTGGTTAGGGTTGGGATTAGGGTTACGGGTGTGTTGGGGTTAGGGTTGTGGTTAGGGGTGTGTTGGGGTTAGGGTTGTGATTAGGGTTATGGCTACAGTTGGGATTAGGGTTAGGGGTGTGTTGGGGTTAGTGTTGAAGTTAGAATTGAGGGGTTTCCACTGTTTAGGCACATCAGGGGTCTCCAAACGCAACATGGCGCCACCATTGATTCCAGCCAATCTTGCGTTCAAAAAGTCAAATGGTGCTCCCTCCCTTCCAAGCCCCGACGTGCGCCCAAACAGTGGTTTACCCCCACATATGGGGTACCAGCGTACTCAGGACAAACTGGGCAACAACTATTGGGGTCCAATTTCTCCTGTTACCCTTGCGAAAATAAAAAATTACTTGCTAAAACATAATTTTTGAGGAAAGAACAATTATTTTTTATTTTCACGGCTCTGCGTTGTAAACTTATGTGAAGCACTTGGGGGTTGAACGTGCTCACCACACATCTAGATAAGTTCTTTGGGGGGTCTAGTTTCCAAAATGGGGTCACTTGTGGGGTGTTTCTACTGTTTAGGCACATCAGGGGCTCTGCAAATGCAACGTGACGCCCGCAGACCATTCCATCAAAGTCTGCATTTCAAATGTCACTACTTCCCTTCCAAGCCCTGACGTGCGCCCAAACAGTGGTTTACCCCCACATATGGGGTATCAGCGTACTCAGGAGAAACTGGACAACAGCTTTTGGGGTCAAATTTCTCCTGTTACCCTTGGGAAAATTAAAAAATTCTGGGCTTAAAAAATATTTTTGAGGAAAGAAAACACATTTATTATTTTCACGGCTCTGCGTTATAAACTTCTGTGAAGCACTTGGGGGTTCAAAGTGCTCACCACTCATCTAGATTAGTTCCTTGGGAGGTCTAGTTTCCAAAATGGGGTCACTTGTGCGGGAGCTCCAATGTTTAGGCACATAGGGGCTCTCCAAACGCGACATGGTGTCCGCTAATGATTGAAGCTAATTTTCCATTCAAAAAGCCAAATGGCGTGCCTTCCCTTCCGAGCCCTGCCGTGCGCCCAAACAGTGGTTTACCCCCACATATGGGGTATCATTGTACTCAGGACAAACTGGACAACAACATTTGGGGTCTAATTTCTCCTATTACCCTTGGGAAAATAAAAAATTCCGGGCTAAAATTCATGGCTCTGCGTTATAAACTTCTGTGAAGCACCTGGGGGTTTTAAGTGCTCACTATGCATCTAGATAAGTTCCTTGGGGGGGTCTAGTTTCCAAAATGGGGTCACTTGTGTGGGAGCTCCAATGTTTAGGCACACAGGGGCTCTTCAAACCTGACATGGTGTCCGCTAGCGATGGAGATAATTTTTCATTCAAAAAGTCAAATGGCGCTCCTTCCCTTCCGAGCCTTACTATGTGCCCAAACAGTGGTTTACCCCCACATGTGAGGTATCGGTGTACTCAGGAGAAATTGTTCAACAAATTTTAGGATCCATTTTATCCTGTTGCCCATGTGAAAATGAAAAAATTGAGGCTAAAATAATTTTTTTGCGGAACAAAAGTACTTTTTCATCTTTACGGATTAATTTGTGAAGCACCTGGGGGTTTAAAGTGCTCACTATGCTTCTAGAGAAGTTCCTTGGGGGGTCTAGTTTCCAAAATGGGGTCACTTGTGGGGGAGCTCCAATGTTTAGGCACACGGGGGCTCTCCAAACGCGACATGGTGTCCGCTAAAGATTGGAGCCAATTTTTCATTCAAAAAGTCAAATGGCGCTCCTTCCCTTCCGAGCCCTGCCGTGCGCCCAAACAGTGGTTTACCCCCACATATCAGGTATCAGCGTACTCAGGACAAATTGGACAACGTTCGTGGTCCAGTTTCTCCTTTTACCTTTGGGAAAATAAAAAAATTGTTGCGAAAAGATCATTTTCTCAGTCGCCCATGACAGCACTACCAGAGAGAGGGGATCCGCCCTTCAGGGACAGGAAACCTACAGGATAAAAGGGCGGTACCTCTCCCCTGCATCAGTTTGGTTTCCTGTCCCTGACGGGGAACCTCCTTGGACGGTACCTGCGTGAAGAACCGACCGATGAGGACCGGGGCCGGCCAGTCCGACTTCTGGCGGCGGGGACGCCCCTGCCACGGCTGGTCCGGTATCCGAAGCCGCCACAGCTCCGACTGAGGGGTCCGGTAGTGTGTGCGGGGGGAAGCGCAGCCGCCGCTCTGATGGGAGCTTGGGGCTTCATGCTGCTGTGAGAAACGCCGAAATCCAAGATGGCGCCGCACCGGAAGTAGTAGTGGAACTTCCGGTTCAGGGGCGACGCTGTGAGTGACTGCACCAAGATGGCGCTGCCCCGGAACCGGAATACTCCATTTCCGGGTTGCTGGCTGCAGGCATGCGCAGTAAGAGGGGAAAAAAAAAAAAAATGGACTCTTCCTCTTTCGGCAGCCACAGGTGAAGGGGATTAATAGCGCTTATATGGAGATGGCGACGGAGGCTCCTGGCTGCAGGCTGTTCCACGGTAATACCATGGAGGACAGTGACCAGCAGCTCCATCCGCCGCTGCCACCACCGCCGCAGCAGCAGCAACAACAGCGCCGTCGGCAGAAATTGGACATTCAGGAAAAACGGATTTCGGCAGGCAATCGAAGCTCTCGGTCTGATAGCCGTTCCACTCAGCGCAGTAAAAGCTCCAGTGTGGTAAATCAGCTGCCTCCCACGGATGCTTCTCAGACGACCCCTCCTCCAGAACTGGTACCTGTGGCTGCGTCAGAGTGGTGAGTGATCTTCGTGTAAGTTCACCTTTTGTAACTAGGGTTCCCCTTCTCTATCTATCCTAGGCAGGGAAGAGAACGGGGAAGATGAAGCATAGAACCTGCCCCCTATGTGAAACAGCTTTGTCACAGACATGGGACAAAAAGCTATGTGGGTCTTGTATAGAACGAGTCCTCTGTGAGGAGACCCCCAAACTTTGCTTCCGAGTTACGGTCCGTAATTAAATCGGAAGTTGAGAATGCGTTTAGCTCCTTTAAAAGTGGGAAGGCTACTAAAAAACAACCTATTTACTCGGACTCCCATGACAGCACGACGAGAGAGGGGATCCGCCCATTAGGAACAGGAAACCTACAGATACAAAAGGGCGGCACCTCTCCCCTGCATCAGTTGGTTTCCTGTTCCTAAAGGGACGGGTGCCTACAGATTAAGAAAAGGAGCCCAGGCCGGCCAGACCGAATCTGGTAGCGGGGGGGTCTCCTACCTCGGCCGGTGCGGAGAACCCTGGAGACGCCACGGTGGTCCTGGCTGGACTGCACGCGGTGGCGTTCGCAGCAGGGAACGGAGTCCGGAGGATTTCCTGCCTCCATCAGCGTCGGCGCCGGTAAGTATATCCATTGGTGGTGCAGCGGTGCGGTGAATGTGGGGTGCCGGCGTCAGGGCTGTCTGGGTGAACTCCCGGAGCGCTGCGGTCCGTTCCCGGCGTCCTGCACCGCTCTCAGCGTTTCCGGGTGCAGTGACGTGAGGGGGCGGAGTTAGCAGCCGCTTCCGGGTCGCCGGGTGTCTGCGCATGCGCAGTCGATCCAAGATGGCGGCGCCCATAGCATCCTGATGCCGGTTTTCTCCCACATGGTTCCTGCCTCCCTGCGGTATCCTGAGCCAATGGGGCAGCGTCTGACCTATCTGCTGACCGGATCCAAGGGGGATTTAAGCAGGTGACAACTACAGAGCCCTGCTTTTGGTCGCAAATCATCATGGAGAGTGGTGGTGAGCAGCAGCAGCAGCTGGATGAGGTGCGTCAGAAGCCCAAAGACAGAAGCGACCAGTCCAGTCGAAGAAGCTCGTCCGCAAAAGGATCCAGAGCTTCGGCTAGGAAAGAACCCCCTCGTATTCCGGTATTTACTTTGGCGCACGGGTAAGTGATCTACGTGAAAGTTCACTCTGTGATGCAGGCCCCCTATACTTTATCATTCTAGGGGAAGAAAAGCACGGACAAGTCAAGGCATAAGGAATGTGCCCTCTGTGGGGTCCCCTTACCTGATTCTTGCCCCAAAAAATTATGTGCCCCCTGTATACAACAGACGGTGAGGTCTACAGGAGTGGTTGGGTGGAAGTGACATTAGGTCAGATAGTATTTATCACCTATATTGTCCTCCCCTAGGTGGCGGAAGAATCTGTGAGTGCGGCTAACCTGAAAGAAATGATCCGTTTGGAAGTAAGGGAATCCTTACGGTCCCTGTCCCAAGCGGGAGGTTCCAAACATAGGACCCCTCTGGACTCTAATTCTTCGGAGGAAGAAAGAGAAGAGGGTGCCTATCACTCAAGTCCTTCCTCCTCTTCATCAGATGAGGAGTCTGGACGATTCTGTCTACCCCTGGATAGAATTGACAAAGTCGTCAAGTCTGTTAGAGGCACAATGGGGATAGAAGAGCCCAAACCGCAGCCCTCAAAGCAGGATATGATGTTCAGCGGATTGGATCGTAAGAAACATAGATCTTTCCCGGTGAACGAAAAAATCCAAGACCTGATTCTCCGAGAATGGAAGAAACCTGAGAAAAAGGGTTCCTTACCGCCAGCGTTGAAACGCAGGTACCCTTTCGACGATCCGGTTGTGGAAACATGGGATAAAGCCCCTAAGCTGGATGCGGCGGTGGCAAAAGCGTCGAAGAAGGCCTCATTGCCATTTGAGGATATGGGGACCCTCAAAGACCCCCTTGACAGAAAGGCAGATGCTTTTCTTAAAGGAACCTGGGAGACGGCGGCAGGATCTCTAAGACCAGCTGTTGCCGCGACATGTACAGCCAGGTCTTTAATGGTCTGGCTGGATCAGTTAGAGTCCCAGCTCAAGGACGGCGCTTCCAGAGATTCCATTCTGAAGGCTTTACCAACAATGCAGAATGCTGCGGCCTTTCTGTCAGACGCATCTGTGGACTCAGTCAGGATGGCGGCTAGAGCGGCAGGACTCTCCAACGCGGCTCGTAGAGCTTTATGGTTGAAGTGCTGGTCTGGCGACATTCAATCCAGAACTAAACTCTGCGCCATTCCGTGTAAAGGAGAATATCTCTTTGGACCAACTCTGGATGAGTTGCTGGAGAAAGCGGGGGATGATAAGAAGAAATTTCCCAATCCATCTTCAGCATCCTACCGCAGACCCTTCATTAAAAGGAGATTTGGTCGCGGGAAAAAACGCGGATCCTCACCCTCTAGAGAGAGTTTTAGATGGGAGGACAGACGCGGAAGAGGTACGGGCTATATGTTTCGCCGTTCCTCGAAAGAACAGAAAAAACCGGACCAATGACTAGCGGTCCCCGTGGGGGGTAGACTGTCAGCTTTCTCATCAGCTTGGTTTGACATTACAAACAGTAAATGGGTCCGAGGCATCATAGCGAAAGGTCTAAGACTTGACTTTGATCACTGGCCTCGAGATAAATTTAATTTAACCCCTTTACGTTCCTCCCCCCTTGAGCAAGCAGCCTTGGAAGCAGAGGTCACAAACTTATGCTTCAAGAATGTTTTGGTTGAAATTCCAGTATCAGAAAGAGGGAGAGGATTTTACTCTCCTCTCTTTCTGATCAAGAAGCCAGACGGATCATTTAGAACGATCATAAATCTTAAAGGCCTTAATAATTTTCTGACCAATGAATCGTTCAAGATGGAATCAATTGGTTCAGCAATAAAAATGTTGTTTAAACACTGCTTCATGGTAGTTGTAGATCTAAAGGACGCGTACTATCATGTCCCAATACATGAAGACTTCCAGAGATTCCTGAGGGTAGCTGTGTCAATGGGGGGACAAATTCGTCATTTCCAGTTTAGAGCTCTTCCCTTTGGCTTATCAGCGGCTCCTAGGGTGTTTACCAAGATAGTGGCCGAAGTCATGGCACACTTACGAGAGTCTGACATCTTAATTGTCCCCTATTTGGATGATTTCCTTATAGTTGGGAATTCAGCAGACCATTGCCTCTCTTAGCTACAGACAACCACAACCAAACTTGAGCATCTGGGGTGGATTGTGAATTATGAAAAATCCCGATTACAGCCCCAGAAAATACAGAGATTCTTAGGACTGTTGTTAAATTCAGAGACCCAACAGTGTTGTCTTCCGCCCGACAAGTTATTACACATCCAACAACAGGTGTCTAGAGCAACTGATAATCCATCCATGACACTTAGACATGCTATGTCACTGTTAGGATCTCTAACCTCGTGCATTCCTGCTGTCCGGTGGGCCCAATTTCACACCAGACCCTTACAATCCGAGGTACTGGTTAATGACAGAATCTTGCAAGGCTCCTTGCAGAGTCAGATTACTTTGGGTCCAGAAGCACTGACATCTCTTAGATGGTGGCTAGTCACTGACAATTTATCAGCAGGAGTTCCCTGGGTGACACAGGCGACACGTATTGTAACGACAGACGCTAGCCCTTCAGGTTGGGGAGCACACATGGACGACATGATAGTTCAGGGTCTATGGGACCCCTTAACATCAGCCTCCTCCAACCAAAAAGAATTAATGGCGGTTGAACTGTCAGTTAAAAAATTACTCTCATATCTGCAGGGTCACCACGTCAAGATCCTCTCGGACAACCAGGTGGCGGTCGCGTACATAAATCACCAGGGTGGAACTCATTCCGAATCATTGATGAGGGTGACAGATCGTCTATTCCAGACTGCGGAAGACCATTTTCTATCTTTAACCGCACTGCACATAAGAGGAAAAGAAAATGTAAAAGCGGACTTTCTAAGCCGCAACACCCTGAGACAAGGGGAGTGGTCTCTAAACAGTCTTGTGTTCGACCAGATTGTCCACAAATGGGGACATCCAGAGGTGGATTTATTTGCCACCAGGGACAATCGAAAGACAGTAAAATTCTGTTCCCTAAATCCCAGGGAGAATCCTCTAGCGGTAGACGCCTTTCTGATCAGTTGGAACTTTCGGCTGGCTTATGCGTTCCCCCCGCTGGCCTTGATACCTCTGGTAATCAGGAAGATAAGAGAGGATCGGGCAAGAGTTATTTTGATTGCCCCATTTTGGCCCAGAAGGGCCTGGTTCACCTGGCTCAGGATCATGTCAGTGGAGGACCCCTGGGTGCTTCCGGACATCCCAGATTTGCTCCACCAGGGTCCGATCAGCCATCCTCAAGTAAAGAATCTCCATTTAACGGCATGGAGTTTGAGAGGGCGTTACTGAGGGACAAAGGGTTCTCCCCAAATTTGATTGAAACCCTTATGAAAAGTAGAAAGCAGATTACAACAACAATCTATGCTAGAACCTGGCGGAAATTCCTAGCCTCTTCTGACTTTAATTTAGAAGAGGGAATTCCTATAAAACAGATCTTAGAATTCCTGCAAAGGGGCTTAGAGCTAGATCTATCCACTAGTACCCTAAAGGTACAAGTCTCGGCCCTAGGGGCCTTGTTTTCCTGTAACATCGCCAATAATTATTGGATCTCAAGGTTCATAAAAGCTTCTAGCAGGGCTAGACCCATACATAAGGATAGATCTATGCCGTGGGATCTTAATCTAGTCCTGTCAGCATTGACTAGAGAGCCGTTTGAACCATTACAATCAGCTTCAATCAAGGCCCTATCCCTTAAAACAGCATTTCTGGTAGCGATAACATCTGCCCGTAGGGTAGGGGACATACAAGCTCTCTCCAGAATTTCCCCTTACACAGAGTTTCTGCCAGATAGGGTAGTCCTCAGACCGGACCCAGCCTATTTACCAAAAATGTCATCACGGTTTCACAGGTCACAGGAGATAGTTTTACCATCTTTCCTTCCCAATCCCTCCAACCCTAAAGAAGAGCTACTCCATACACTAGACGTTAGGAGATGCCTGTTAGAATACATCTCTGTTACTGATACATGGAAGAAAGATAATGCGTTATTTTTATCTTTCCAAAACCCTAGAAAGGGACTCAGGGTATCAAAGTACACACTAGCGAAGTGGATTAGGGAGGCTATCTCTTTGGCTTATACTGCAGGTGGGGGTCCGACTCCGCAGAATCTGAGGGCGCATTCCACCAGAGCCATGGCTACATCTTGGGCGGAAAAATCTGGAGTATCAATCGATCAGATATGTAAGGCGGCCACATGGTCATCCCCGTCCACCTTCTTTAAACACTATAGGTTGGATTTAGGGGCCTCCTCTGATCTCACTTTCGGGTTAAGGGTGCTGCAAGCTATAGTCCCTCCCTAAGGTAGTGTTACATCTCTGTAAATCTCTCGTCGTGCTGTCATGGGAGTCCGAGTAAAGCATTAAGCTACTTACGGTAGCGGCATTTCTCGGAGGCCCATGACAGCACCCTTAGTTCCCTCCCTATTCACGTGGGGGTTGCACCTCCTATAATGTATATATCTCACGTATAATACCCAGTTCCAATATATGGGTTATAATATTGTATATAAACTGTATATAATGTATATTTTTGTGTGCCACTAACCGCGGTAGTCCTCTCAAGGCTCTGAAATACAACTGATGCAGGGGAGAGGTGCCGCCCTTTTGTATCTGTAGGTTTCCTGTTCCTAATGGGCGGATCCCCTCTCTCGTCGTGCTGTCATGGGCCTCCGAGAAATGCCGCTACCGTAAGTAGCTTAATGCTTTCCCCTGCGGATTCTGACCCTTCCTATTCCGGGAGTAAGAGCTCAGATACGCATGACTCCTCATCCTCTTCTTCGGACAACGAGAGTGGAGGTCGTCATTGTTTCCCCCTAGAGGAGGTCGATGGCCTTGTTAAAGCGATAAGATCTACAATGGGGGTTCTGGACCCTCGTCCTGAAAAACCGTTCAGGACATTATGTTTGGGGGACTATCTCAAAGGAAGCGTAAAGTATTCCCCCTTAACGAGAATATACAGGCATTAATTAAAAAGGAGTGGGAGAAACCGGAAAGGAAAAACGCATCGGTCCCCTCTATTAAAAGGAAATACCCCTTTGAAGATGAGGCTTCTGCTACATGGGATAAAGCCCCCAAACTAGATGTTGCGGTGGCTAAAGCCTCAAAAAAGTTTGCCCTACCGTTCGAGGACATGGGAACCCTGAAAGACCCTCTCGATAAGAGGGCAGATACCTTTCTCAAAGGGGCCTGGGAGTCAGCAGGAGGATGCCTAAGGCCTACCATAGCGGCAGCTTGCACGTCACGGTCTCTAATGATCTGGGTTGATAACCTAGAAAAACAGCTCAGAGATGGGGTCCAGAGAAATAAAATCTTAGAGTCTATCCCTATGATTAGGGGAGCTGCGGCATTCCTGGCGGATTCTTCGGCTGACTCAATTAAACTAACATCTAAATCCGCAGCTCTTTCAAATGCAGCACGTAGAACCTTGTGGCTGAAAACCTGGCCAGGGGACTTGCAAACTAAACAGAAACTTTGTTCCATTCCGTGTGAGGGCAAATTCCTCTTCGGAGAAACTCTGGATGATATCCTGCAAAAAGCGGGTGATAAAAAGAAAGGGTTTCCTATCCTCGCCCCAACATATAATAAGCGGCCCTTTCGGAACAGAAAATTCTTTAAAAGGAGACCACCAAGAGAACAAACCCGATGGGATGATGGGAGAAGAAAGGATAGAGGGTTCCTCTTTAGTAACTCCCCTCACGATAAAAAACCCCCCTCCAAGTGACATCTCTCCCAGGGTGGGAGGGAGATTATCCCAATTCCTCCCGGCCTGGGAGAAAATTTCGTCCAGCCCTTGGATTATAAATCTAATACGGGAAGGGCTTCGCATAAACTTTCTATCCTTACCCCCAAGGAACTATGTGGTAACACCGCTGAGGTCGTCTCCCCTTCAGCAAGAAGCCCTGGAGCTAGAAATCATAAAACTACTAAACAAATCTGTCATCCAAGAGGTCCCCCCTCTAGAGAGGGGAATGGGATTTTATTCTCCATTGTTTCTGGTGCCCAAACCAGACGGAACCTTCCGAACCATAATAAACTTACGGAAGTTGAACACCTATGTAAAACACCAGAGGTTCAAAATGGACTCAATAAAGTCAACGATAAAAAATCTGTTTCCAAACTGTTTTATGATAGTTCTAGATCTCAGCGATGCATATTATCACGTCCCCATCCACAAGACTTCTCAGAAATTCCTCAGACTAGCGGTAGTCATGAAAGGACAGACAAAAGAATACCAATACAAGGCTCTCCCATTCGGTTTATCAATTGCCCCTCGCGTCTTCACCAAGCTGATAGCAGAGATGATGGCGCATCTGAGGGAGGAAAATGTCTTGATTATTCCATATCTAGACGATTTTTTGATTGTGAGCAATTTGGCCGAACTCTGCTGCCAGCAACGCGACAGAGTCATAGACATTTTAAAAAAATTGGGGTGGTTAGTGAACCTCCAAAAGTCGAAGCTGGAACCAGCCAGGGTTCAAGAATTTTTGGGTCTCATCTTAGACTCAAATTCTCAAATGTGTCTCCTGCCACACGACAAAAAACAAAAAATAATTCACTTAAGTGTCACAAGCACGTACGAACCCTACCATGACTCTAAGGAAGGCGATGTCACTACTGGGGTCCCTCTCTGCTTGCCTTCCAGCAGTTCAGTGGGCGCAACTCCACACAAGACCCCTCCAGTGGGACGTCTTAAAAAACCAGAAACTACTGGAAGAAGGTCGCATGACTCTAGATTTGCCTACTATTCGTTCCCTAGCCTGGTGGTTAAATCCCAGCAACTTGTCAAAGGGAGTTCCTTGGGTGATAGAGACATCTCAGATAGTCACTACGGACTCAAGTCCCACAGGGTGGGGGGCTCACCTGGACAACAGAATCGCTCAGGGGTTATGGACAAATCAGGAGCTAGTGTCCTCCTCAAATCAAAAAGAACTGAGAGCGGTAAAGCATGCCTTACTGTACTTTCTAAACGAGTTGCAAGGTCACCATGTCCGAGTATTCTCGGACAACAGAGTAGTGGTAGCTTACTTAAACCACCAGGGGGGAACCAGATCCCAAACATTAATGAGAACCACCTCCGAAATTTTCAGCCTGGTTCAAAACAACTTTCTTTCCCTATCGGCCCTACACATAAAGGCAGTAGAAAACCAGAAAGCGGACTTCTTGAGTCGTACCCAATTAAGACAGGGAGAGTGGTCTCTAAATCAGGGGATTTTCAACAAAATCACAGATCTATGGGGAGTCCCTGTGATAGACCTCTTTGCCAACTCTCACAACAGGAAGGTGGAAGCCTTCTGCTCCCTAGATCCCGGGGGGAACCCTCAGGCTGTGGATGCATTCACAATTCCCTGGACACAAACACTGGCGTACGCTTTTCCCCCCACCATTCTCATTCCAGCAGTCCTGCGGAAGGTCAGGCAGGACAGATCCAGTCTTATCCTAATAGCCCCCTTCTGGCCCAGGAGAGCCTGGTTCTCATGGCTGAGGATGCTATCGATCACCGATCCCTGGGTCCTTCCGGATCTTCCGGACCTCCTGTCTCAGGGACTGGTGTTCCACCCTCAGTCAGAGAATTTACATCTGACAGCATGGTATTTGAGAGGTCACTATTGAGGGAAAGAGGTTTTTCTGACAAACTAGTGTCCACTTTAATGAAAAGTAGGAAACCTGTGACTACAAAAATTTACGGTAAAACCTGGAAAAAATTTCTATCATCCTCAGGGGTAAGATTGCAGGACGGGGTCCCAATCACTGAAATACTAGAGTTTTTGCAAAAAGGGTTAGACCTAGGCCTTTCAGTAAGTACATTAAAGGTACAAATAGCAGCTCTAGGAGCATTATACTGCGAAAACATAGCAGCCAACCCTTGGGTAGTACGATTCGTCAGAGCAGCCGCAAGGTCTAAACCCGTAACTATACGGAGGTTACCATCCTGGGATTTGAACTTAGTATTGTCAGCCCTAACAGAATCCCCGTTCGAGCCTTTAGAATCACTCCCTCTTAAGATTTTCACTTAAAACGGCCCTCCTAATAGCCCTGACTTCGGCCCGTAGAATAAGTGACCTCCAAGCCCTATCTGCAAACCATCCATTTACACAAATCCTGGATGATAGTTATACTAAAAACAGACCCTGCCTATTTGCCAAAAGTTGCATCCTCATTTCATAGATCTCAGGAAATAATACTTCCTTCTTTTTGTCCAGACCCTAGAAATAAGAGGGAAGAGAAATTCCACACACTAGATGTGAAAAGGTGTCTAGCACAATACCTTAAAATCACCCAGCAGCATAGGAAGGAAGGGTCTCTTTTTTTTATCTGCTTCCAGGGGCCTAGGAAAGGACTCAAAGCTTCTAAAGGCACTATTGCTCGATGGGTGACAGACGCAATAGCCTTGGCGTACTCATCCACCGGAAACGCTGTTCCAGAGGGACTGAAGGCCCACTCTACGAGGGCTATGGCGACCTCCTGGGCCGAAAGGTCGGAGGTACCATTAGATCAAATCTGTAAGGCGGCCACCTGGTCATCACCCTCAACCTTTTTCAGACACTACCGCTTAGACCTAGCCTCTTCATCTGACCTGACCTTCGGAAGAAGGGTTCTACAGGCTGTGGTCCCTCCCTAAGCAATATCTCTGAAATTCTCTCCGTAGTGCTGTCATGGGCGACTGAGAAAGTCCTAGTTACTCACCGATAACGGTGTTTCTCAGAGCCCATGACAGCACCTGCTTATTCCCCCCCTCATCACGTGTGCGGTGAGCACATTATTTTGTGTGAAGTGGTTTTCCATATAGACACGGTGTTTACTTACTAAGAGATACGTAAAATTGTATATTTTTTTGTTGTTGTGACTAACCTGGAGGACCTCCGATGCTCTGTAAACCAAACTGATGCAGGGGAGAGGTACCGCCCTTTTATCTGTAGGTTTCCTGTCCCTGAAGGGCGGATCCCCTCTCTGGTAGTGCTGTCATGGGCTCTGAGAAACACCGTTATCGGTTAGTAACTATGACTTTTGTGACTAAAAAGTTAAATGTTCATTTTTTCCTTCCATGTTGCTTCTGCTGCTGTGAAACACCTGAAGGGTTAATAAACTTCTTGAATGTGGTTTTGAGCACCTTGAGGGGTGCAGTTTTTAGAATGGTGTCACTTTTGGGTATTTTCAGCCATATAGAACCCTCAAAATGACTTCAAATGTGAGGTGGTCCCTAAAAAAAAATGGTTTTGTAAATTTTGTTGTAAAAATGAAAAATCACTGGTCAAATTTTAACCCTTAACTTCCTAGGAAAAAAAAATTGTTTCCAAAAATGTGCTGATGTAAAGTAGACATGTGGGAAATGTTATTTATTAACTATTTTGTGTCACATAACTCTCTGGTTTAACAGAATAAAAATTCAAAATGTGAAAATTGCAAAATTTTCAAAATTTTCGCCAAATTTCTGTTTTTTTCACAAATAAACTCAGAAATTATCGACCTAAATTTACCACTAACATGAAGCCCAATATGTCACGAAAAAACAATCTCAGAATCGCTAGGATCCGTTGAAGCGTTCCTGAGTTATTACCTCATAAAGGGACACTGGTCAGAATTGCAAAAAACGGCAAGGTCATTAAGGCCAAAATAGGCTGGGTCATGAAGGGGTTAAAACTAACCTCTACCCTTAATATTATAGACTGTTCATGTGTCAGCGGGCAAACTCACAAAATCAGCAAGGGATCAAATGCTTATTTCCTTCTCTGTACGGTCCCGCACTCGCGCTCCTAGTCTCTCTCGCCGGGCTCCTAGTCTCTTCTCTATTGCTCGCCATCTTCCTACACTCTCATTTTCACGGTCTCCCCGTGATCTCCTTTCCGCCCCCTCTCCTCTTGTTTGTACTCTCCCGCACTCGCTCTGTCGTCTCTCTCTCTCTCGCTCTGTCGTCTCTCTCTCTCTCGCTCTGTCGTCTCTCTCTCTCTCGCTCTGTCGTCTCTCTCTCTCGCTCTGTCGTCTCTCTCTCTCGCTCTGTCGTCTCTCTCGCTCTGTCGTCTCTCTCTCGCTCTGTCGTCTCTCTCTCGCTCTGTCGTCTCTCTCTCGCTCTGTCGTCTCTCTCGCTCTGTCGTCTCTCTCTCGCTCTGTCGTCTCTCTCTCGCTCTGTCGTCTCTCTCTCGCTCTGTCGTCTCTCTCTCGCTCTGTCGTCTCTCTCTCGCTCTGTCGTCTCTCTCTCGCTCTGTCGTCTCTCTCTCGCTCTGTCGTCTCTCTCTCGCTCTGTCGTCTCTCTCTCGCTCTGTCGTCTCTCTCTCGCTCTGTCGTCTCTCTCTCGCTCTGTCGTCTCTCTCTCGCTCTGTCGTCTCTCTCGCTCTGTCGTCTCTCTCTCGCTCTGTCGTCTCTCTCTCGCTCTGTCGTCTCTCTCTCGCTCTGTCGTCTCTCTCTCGCTCTGTCGTCTCTCTCTCGCTCTGTCGTCTCTCTCTCGCTCTGTCGTCTCTCTCTCGCTCTGTCGTCTCTCTCTCGCTCTGTCGTCTCTCTCTCGCTCTGTCGTCTCTCTCTCGCTCTGTCGTCTCTCTCTCGCTCTGTCGTCTCTCTCTCGCTCTGTCGTCTCTCTCTCGCTCTGTCGTCTCTCTCTCGCTCTGTCGTCTCTCTCTCGCTCTGTCGTCTCTCTCTCGCTCTGTCGTCTCTCTCTCGCTCTGTCGTCTCTCTCTCGCTCTGTCGTCTCTCTCTCGCTCTGTCGTCTCTCTCTCGCTCTGTCGTCTCTCTCTCGCTCTGTCGTCTCTCTCTCGCTCTGTCGTCTCTCTCTCGCTCTGTCGTCTCTCTCTCGCTCTGTCGTCTCTCTCTCGCTCTGTCGTCTCTCTCTCGCTCTGTCGTCTCTCTCTCGCTCTGTCGTCTCTCTCTCGCTCTGTCGTCTCTCTCTCGCTCTGTCGTCTCTCTCTCGCTCTGTCGTCTCTCTCTCGCTCTGTCGTCTCTCTCTCGCTCTGTCGTCTCTCTCTCGCTCTGTCGTCTCTCTCTCGCTCTGTCGTCTCTCTCTCGCTCTGTCGTCTCTCTCTCGCTCTGTCGTCTCTCTCTCGCTCTGTCGTCTCTCTCTCGCTCTGTCGTCTCTCTCTCGCTCTGTCGTCTCTCTCTCGCTCTGTCGTCTCTCTCTCGCTCTGTCGTCTCTCTCTCGCTCTGTCGTCTCTCTCTCGCTCTGTCGTCTCTCTCTCGCTCTGTCGTCTCTCTCTCTCTCTCGCTCGTCTCTCGCTCTGTCGTCTCTCTCTCGCTCTGTCGTCTCTCTCTCGCCTCTCTCGCTCTGTCGGCTCGCTCTCTCTCTCGCTCTGTCGGCTCGCTCTCTCTCTCGCTCTGTCGGCTCGCTCTCTCTCTCGCTCTGTCGGCTCGCTCTCTCTCTCGCTCTGTCGGCTCGCTCTCTCTCTCGCTCTGTCGGCTCGCTCTCTCTCTCGCTCTGTCGGCTCGCTCTCTCTCTCGCTCTGTCGGCTCGCTCTCTCTCTCGCTCTGTCGGCTCGCTCTCTCTCTCGCTCTGTCGGCTCGCTCTCTCTCTCGCTCTGTCGGCTCGCTCTCTCTCTCGCTCTGTCGGCTCGCTCTCTCTCTCGCTCTGTCGGCTCGCTCTCTCTCTCGCTCTGTCGGCTCGCTCTCTCTCTCGCTCTGTCGGCTCGCTCTCTCTCTCGCTCTGTCGTCTCTCTCTCGCTCTGTCGTCTCTCTCTCGCTCTGTCGTCTCTCTCTCGCTCTGTCGTCTCTCTCTCGCTCTGTCGGCTCGCGCTCTCTCTCTCTCGCTCTGTCGGCTCGCGCTCTCTCTCTCTCTCTCTCTCGCTCTGTCGTCTCTCTCGCTCTGTCGTCTCTCTCGCTCTGTCGTCTCTCTCTCGCTCTGTCGTCTCTCTCTCGCTCTGTCGTCTCTCTCTCGCTCTGTCGTCTCTCTCTCGCTCTGTCGTCTCTCTCTCGCTCTGTCGTCTCTCTCTCGCTCTGTCGTCTCTCTCTCGCTCTGTCGTCTCTCTCTCGCTCTGTCGTCTCTCTCTCGCTCTGTCGTCTCTCTCTCGCTCTGTCGTCTCTCTCTCGCTCTGTCGTCTCTCTCTCGCTCTGTCGTCTCTCTCTCGCTCTGTCGTCTCTCTCTCGCTCTGTCGTCTCTCTCTCGCTCTGTCGTCTCTCTCTCGCTCTGTCGTCTCTCTCTCGCTCTGTCGTCTCTCTCTCGCTCTGTCGTCTCTCTCTCGCTCTGTCGTCTCTCTCTCGCTCTGTCGTCTCTCTCTCGCTCTGTCGTCTCTCTCGCTCTGTCGTCTCTCTCTCGCTCTGTCGTCTCTCCTCTTTATCACAGTCTCCCCCTTGATCTCCTTTCCGCCTCCTCTTGTTTGTACTCTGTCGTCTCTCGCTCTGTCGTCTCTCGCCATCTTTTATCACAGTCTCCCCCATCATCTCCTTTCCGCCTCCTCTTGTTTGTACTCTGTCGTCTCTCGCTCTGTCGTCTCTCTCTCTCGCTCTGTCGTCTCTCTCTCTCGCTCGTCTCTCTCTCTCTCGCTCTGTCGTCTCTCTCTCTCGCTCTGTCGTCTCTCTCTCTCGCTCTGTCGTCTCTCTCTCTCGCTCTGTCGTCTCTCTCTCTCGCTCTGTCGTCTCTCTCTCTCGCTCTGTCGTCTCTCTCTCTCGCTCTGTCGTCTCTCTCTCTCGCTCTGTCGTCTCTCTCTCTCGCTCTGTCGTCTCTCTCTCTCGCTCTGTCGTCTCTCTCTCTCTCGCTCTGTCGTCTCTCTCTCTCTCGCTCTGTCGTCTCTCTCTCTCTCGCTCTGTCGTCTCTCTCTCTCTCGCTCTGTCGTCTCTCTCTCTCTCGCTCTGTCGTCTCTCTCTCTCTCGCTCTGTCGTCTCTCTCTCTCTCGCTCTGTCGTCTCTCTCTCTCTCGCTCTGTCGTCTCTCTCTCTCTCGCTCTGTCGTCTCTCTCGCCTCTCTCTCGCTCTGTCGGCTCGCTCTCTCTCTCGCTCTGTCGGCTCGCTCTCTCTCTCGCTCTGTCGGCTCGCTCTCTCGCTCTGTCGGCTCGCTCTCTCTCTCGCTCTGTCGGCTCGCTCTCTCTCTCGCTCTGTCGGCTCGCTCTCTCGCTCTGTCGGCTCGCTCTCTCTCTCGCTCTGTCGGCTCGCTCTCTCTCTCGCTCTGTCGGCTCGCTCTCTCGCTCTGTCGACTCTCTCTCTCGCTCTGTCGGCTCGCTCTCTCTCTCGCTCTGTCGGCTCGCTCTCTCTCTCGCTCTGTCGGCTCGCTCTCTCTCTCGCTCTGTCGGCTCGCTCTCTCTCTCGCTCTGTCGGCTCGCTCTCTCTCTCGCTCTGTCGGCTCGCTCTCTCTCTCGCTCTGTCGGCTCGCTCTCTCTCTCGCTCTGTCGGCTCGCTCTCTCTCTCGCTCTGTCGGCTCGCTCTCTCTCTCGCTCTGTCGGCTCGCTCTCTCTCTCGCTCTGTCGGCTCGCTCTCTCTCTCGCTCTGTCGGCTCGCTCTCTCTCTCGCTCTGTCGGCTCGCTCTCTCTCTCGCTCTGTCGGCTCGCTCTCTCTCTCGCTCTGTCGGCTCGCTCTCTCTCTCGCTCTGTCGGCTCGCTCTCTCTCTCGCTCTGTCGGCTCGCTCTCTCTCTCGCTCTGTCGGCTCGCTCTCTCTCTCGCTCTGTCGGCTCGCTCTCTCTCTCGCTCTGTCGGCTCGCTCTCTCTCTCGCTCTGTCGGCTCGCTCTCTCTCTCGCTCTGTCGGCTCGCTCTCTCTCTCGCTCTGTCGGCTCGCTCTCTCTCTCGCTCTGTCGGCTCGCTCTCTCTCTCGCTCTGTCGGCTCGCTCTCTCTCTCGCTCTGTCGGCTCGCTCTCTCTCGCTCTGTCGGCTCGCTCTCTCTCTCGCTCTGTCGGCTCGCTCTCTCTCTCGCTCTGTCGGCTCGCTCTCTCTCTCGCTCTGTCGGCTCGCTCTCTCTCTCTCTCGCTCTGTCGGCTCGCGCTCTCTCTCTCTCGCTCTGTCGGCTCGCGCTCTCTCTCTCGCTCTGTCGGCTCGCGCTCTCTCTCTCTCTCTCGCTCTGTCGGCTCGCGCTCTCTCTCTCTCTCTCGCTCTCTCTCGCTCTGTCGTCTCTCCTCTTTATCACAGTCTCCCCCTTGATCTCCTTTCCGCCTCCTCTTGTTTGTACTCTGTCGTCTCTCGCTCTGTCGTCTCTCGCCATCTTTTATCACAGTCTCCCCCATCATCTCCTTTCCGCCTCCTCTTGTTTGTACTCTGTCGTCTCTCGCTCTGTCGTCTCTCTCGCTCTGTCGTCTCTCTCTCGCTCTGTCGTCTCTCTCTCGCTCTGTCGTCTCTCTCTCGCTCTGTCGTCTCTCTCTCGCTCTGTCGTCTCTCTCTCGCTCTGTCGTCTCTCTCTCGCTCTGTCGTCTCTCTCTCGCTCTGTCGTCTCTCTCTCGCTCTGTCGTCTCTCTCTCGCTCTGTCGTCTCTCTCTCGCTCTGTCGTCTCTCTCTCGCTCTGTCGTCTCTCTCTCGCTCTGTCGTCTCTCTCTCGCTCTCTCTCTCTCGCTCTGTCGGCTCGCGCTCTCTCTCTCTCTCTCGCTCTGTCGGCTCGCGCTCTCTCTCTCTCTCTCTCGCTCTGTCGGCTCGCGCTCTCTCTCGCTCTGTCGGCTCGCGCTCTCTCTCTCTCTCGCTCTGTCGGCTCGCGCTCTCTCTCTCTCTCTCGCTCTGTCGGCTCGCGCTCTCTCTCTCGCTCTGTCGGCTCGCGCTCTCTCTCTCTCTCTCGCTCTGTCGGCTCGCGCTCTCTCTCTCTCTCGCTCTGTCGGCTCGCGCTCTCTCTCTCTCTCTCGCTCTGTCGGCTCGCGCTCTCTCTCTCTCGCTCTGTCGGCTCGCGCTCTCTCTCTCTCTCTCTCGCTCTGTCGGCTCGCGCTCTCTCTCTCTCTCGCTCTCTCGCTCTGTCGGCTCGCGCTCTCTCTCTCTCTCGCTCTCTCTCGCTCTGTCGGCTCGCGCTCTCTCTCTCTCTCTCGCTCTGTCGGCTCGCGCTCTCTCTCTCTCGCTCTGTCGGCTCGCGCTCTCTCTCTCTCTCTCGCTCTCTCTCGCTCTGTCGTCTCTCCTCTTTATCACAGTCTCCCCCTTGATCTCCTTTCCGCCTCCTCTTGTTTGTACTCTGTCGTCTCTCGCTCTGTCGTCTCTCCTCTTTATCACAGTCTCCCCCATCATCTCCTTTCCGCCTCCTCTTGTTTGTACTCTGTCGTCTCTCGCTCTGTCGTCTCTCGCCATCTTTTATCACAGTCTCCCCCATCATCTCCTTTCCGCCTTCTCTTGTTTGTACTCTCTCGCTCTCTCTCGCTCTGTCGTCTCTCCTCTTTATCACAGTCTCCCCCTTGATCTCCTTTCCGCCTCCTCTTGTTTGTACTCTCCCGCTCACTTGCATCTGACACATCTTTGGGATTCAAGGTGGCTAGCTTGGAGCTTTCACCTGCCTTGCCAGGAATGATTGATTACAGGCGGTGGAGTGTGTGTCCGGTGCTCGCCAACAAATGATTCTGGCCCCAGCATCAGGCCTTGGCTGGATAGAAATCAATATTTCACCATTAAAGTCTATCAGCGGAGAGTTAAGGCGCCATCTGTCCTTGCCGCTTCTCCGCAAAGAGTGAACATTAAAGGCGACACTTGTAGTCCACGAGTAATCAATATCCTGCGCTTCACACCTCATTTGTGGCCCCTTCCTGCATCCAGACGCTGTGATTCATGTTGTCATTCCATTAGCTCCGGCCTCATCTTGTGCAGAGACCTTCCCCTGGCTGACGGAGACGATTGGCGTCTGATTGGCGTCTTGTACATCTCAGGCTCTGTAATTCTACGTCTCCACCATGAACACAAATATTAGCTCTCCCCCTCCCACCGCTACAAGCCAAGCGGAGGACGCCGGTGCCTCGTGTTCCATCATCAGTGGTATGAGTGACTCCGCAGCAAATGAGAGGAGCCATTGTCTGAGCCTCGTTAGTGATGGCGTAATTAGTGCTACTTAGCGGATTCAACTGGACCTGAATGTAGATGTTCCCGGAGTCGCTGCCATCTTCCACCTCATTGGGATACTCAGATTCAATAGTGCAGTAACAGTCTGCTCCAGCTGGTGGCGCCGATGCTGTTCTTAGCACCTCACCCTCTTCAGCAATTGTGAGTGGCAGCAACAGACTAAATGGCGCCATCTACTGTACGTGTCATGCCATGCGCTGTCCTGAGTGTAGTAACTGCACTTTTGGGGGATGTTATTGCTGAACAAGGTGAGATTCAGTCACAGGAGAGAAGACATCACAAGTCTGGGGGTGACACCGTACTAACCACTTCTGGAAGTGAAGATCCTTAAAGGTGTTCTCATCTGTCAGAAAACTTTCTTGCCTGCACAGTTGTGAAAAAACTAGCACAGTCCAGTACAGTGTTCCCATCCCTGGCCCCTCCTCCATTGTGTGGCAGATCCGCTGAGCTCAGAGGTTGGTTTCAGTGATGTCATCGGATGGACTGCTGCAGTGGAGACTGCTGGACCCGGTGAGGGTAGGTATAGCTCGGTCTAGGGATTTTACAACCAACTGTTCAGGTAGGGATGCTTTCTGAAAGGTGACAACCCCTTTAATCATCATGGTGAAAAATTATTACAGTGAGAAGACAAAACTCAAATTGACAGAAAATGTTCTTACCGGGCTCCTCTGGAGGCAGCCACTATAATTCCATTTATAATATGACGTGGACCGAGCACAATGAGTGGGGCCGTGACTATGGTAAGCTGCATCTATCCTCTGTGCATAACAGCCCAGGTAAATCACACGTAGCCCCCCCCCCAGGCTCGAATAACACTGCCTTGCCTTAGGCCACAGCCAAGCAGAAGGGTCCAACGATGGCCACGCTGCTCCAGTATCTGAGGCTCTGTCTACATAGTCCACGTTTGGTGCCCTAAGGCTAGAAGTATCCGGTGTGCTGGGGCCAGAAGTTATCTGGCTCTGTAATCTGGGGGCACAACTTTGATATTATTACACAGAATTATACAACCGGTCACATTAATGTCCACAGCTGACGCCTATTACTGTCGCCAACCTACGAAGTATACAGCCTGTGATATACATAGCCTATCTCTGCCAATAAGAGGATTGTCTCTACCTGGTTAGGTTCTTGTCTCAAACCATAGGAGGGTCAGGTTCTTGTCTCCTCCCACAGGAGGGTCAGATTCTTGTCCTATCCCACGGGAGGGTCAGATTCTTGTCCCATCCCACAGGAGGGTCAGATTCTTGTCCCATCCCACGGGAGGGTCAGATTCTTGTCCCATCCCACGGGAGGGTCAGATTCTTGTCCCATCCCACGGGAGGGTCAGGTTCTTGTCTTTCTGTGGGAGGGTCAGCTTATTTCTTTCCATGGGAGGGTCATCTGCTTGTTGCTTGACTTTCTGTGGGAGGGTCAGCTGCTTGTCTCTTTCCATGTGAGGGTCAGATGTTTGTGCCATCCATTGGGAGGGTCAGGTTCTTGTCTCCTCCCACGGGATGGTCAGGTTCTTGTCTCATGCGATGGGAGGGTCAGGTTCTTGTCTCATCCGATGGGAGGGTCAGATGCTTGTCTCTTTCCGTAGGAGGGTCAGATGCTTGTCTCTTTCCGTAGGATGGTCAGATGCTTGTCTCTTTTCGTGAGTGGTTCAGATTCAGTGGTCAGGTCAGTTGCTTTTCTTTTTCTGTGGGACTGTCAGATGCTTTTTCCGTTGGGGCGTCAGGGCCTGGTTTATTTGTGAGCGTGTCAGATGCTTGTCTCTTTCCATGGCAGGGTCAGATCAGACTTTTCTGTGGGAGGGTCAGATGCTTTTCTCTTTTTGTAGGAGGGTCAGATGCTTGTCTCTTTCAGTGGGAGGGTCAGATCAGAGTCTTGTCTCTTTCCGTGGTATGGTCAGATGCTTGTCTCTGTCACAATCCCAC
Source organism: Ranitomeya variabilis (assembly GCF_051348905.1). NCBI lineage: Eukaryota > Metazoa > Chordata > Amphibia > Anura > Dendrobatidae > Ranitomeya > Ranitomeya variabilis. The sequence goes on along the minus strand of NC_135238.1, from coordinate 246,491,630 downwards.
CAGGGGGTCAGTCGGCAGACGGCATGACACAACGGGATGGAAAAGGGGAGAGAGAGAGGCCCTATCGATAGGGAATGATGGACGGGACACCTTGAGCTCCAACCTGAGCCTGTCCCTGCACTCCCCTGTCAGGAAAATATGAATCATTGTTCGAGTGACACAGCCAGAGATGACTGCTCCCCCCCCCCCCCAATTGGTTTGTGTAAAACTAAACTCCACATGCAACCCCCCTCCTCCCTCTGAAATTCTACTCCCCCTCTCTCTGGAATGCGAGTTTTAGCCTCCAGCGAACATGTTTTCCCGCAAAGGACTTCTTTGTTCCCTATACAGAATACTCCAAGTCGCATTTAGTAACACACATTAATCCTAGGAACATGAAAATTGGATTTTCCGGATCAGGGCACTTAGGGCTACGCATGGCAGCGTTTTGTGGCCATAAGGGCTATAAGAAACCTGGGAAATGAATTTCTGCCCCCCAGTAACACGCAGTCATGCCGTGTTTGGTCTCAAATGAATGGTAAATTCACAGGGAAAAATATAATGCCCCTGTCATCGCGCTGTGAGCTTCCCAGCCAAAGATATGGAAAATAGGAGTTTTGATAACTTCCAAAGAGAGGTGTATCTTCTAGAACACAGCCCACCAGTGAGGTCAGCAAAAGGAGGCGTTTCTAGGTTTGTGGGCAAACCATAAAACAGAAACATACATTTTGGAAGGTGTTCAGAACCCCGGAGAGACCGCTAACATCCATTCTGTTGAATGAATCCTTTCTTGGGAACTCTCATACCTGTGACTGAGATTCAGTAAGTTCATATGTTCATCCCTTTTATTTTCTAACTGTTGTACATATTGTATTTTGTCTCATTTGTAATATCTTTTGTAAACACTGCCTACTTTTCTGGAGTAAACTTATAAATATGCTAGCTTCGTTCTTTTGGCTCTATGATCGAACCGACACGTACTCTGTGCCAATTCACACTACCTGGGGTGGGTTTCTAACCCAATATAGGCTTGGTAACGGACCTTGCTTATATCAAACGAGGAACTGGTGGCAGCTTAATGTTCTGGTGTTATTGGGGGAATCCTGGCAGTGACAGACCGGAGGTTCATATGTGTATTCTTGGCCTGGAACTGGTGATATACATACCGCCTTCACTGCAGAATGCCCCGATAGCCAGTACGTGACAGGGCAGCCTTTCCGGTGACTACTTATCCTAGGTGCAGTTCCCTGACTGACCTAAGGGTAAGAGAGTGCCAGAGAGCTGCAAGTTTCTTGAACTGAAACTGAGAAGTGGGTTTTCCTGGCATCCCCTAACGCCTTAAGCGGGTCCTTCCCCCCCGCTGCCATCACGAACCTTGTCCTTTGCTGTCACCTCATACTGCCCTGGTTAGTTCACTGGCCAGGAAGGATGCCAGCCTCACCACTGCAAAAGGTCCAACACGGGGTGGTGACAATCAGTGTCGGACTGGGGTGCTAAGGGCCCACCAGTAACATTGACTTTGGGGGCCCACTTTTCACATGTATACAAATATTACACTACCCTCGTTCACAAATTTACCTAGAGCTATAATATAACAATAAACTGGGTAGTTTGCTTTTTATGTACAGAGTAAATCAATTGAATTATGCCCAATAATGCCCATATAGTGGGGTTGGGGGCCCAGATCTGCACAGGGGCCCATCGGGGAATTCCCCTGTTACCCTATGGGCCAGTCCGAGCCTGGTGACAAGCGTGAGACAGACAAGGTAAAAACACCACACTTAGCTTCCAGACTCCGCTGCGGAGCTCCACACCGCAGACGACACAGAAACAGGACTTCAAACTCCAGAAGTAGCTGACGCCAGAGAGCTGCAACTGCACGGCTGGTCTCCATAGAATAACCCTGTCACTAACAGTTGATGCATCAGGTGACAATTTAAAGGATGGTGGCAATGATCACCACCCACATCAGCTGACCTAGCAACATTGCAGTTGCAGCAGGCTGCCAGCAAGGGAAACTGACATTAATCCATGCTGACCTGAAAGGAAAAAACTACATTTAAAACAGTGGAACCAGAGCTGTCACGAATCCAAAAATGGATCGTGACAGTACTCCCCTTTCAATGAGGGGCCTCTGGACCCTTAACACTAGAGCTCACCGGAAACAACGTACAGTGAGTACGCCTCGATCCACAAAGATTCACCAATCAACCCTAGAACTCCGGGTCCCAGATGTGTACTTCCACCTGATGTTTTTGGTGGACACCCACACGTACTTATTCACACACGGAAAATAATGTTAATATAGCATAATCCAGATTTATAATGTGACCAAAAGTTAGTCACCTCCCATATAAGTCTACCTCCACATACAGTTAATCAAAACGATGGAGAAAAATCGCGGAAGCTTTTTGTTGTATAAAATAATTTAGAAAATTTATTTGGCAAATACAAAAAGATAAAAACACACGAACACAGTAATGAAAGTGCTTAAATATAAAGACACCAGATATGCCTAGGCCCTCATAAGTACTTCCCCTTGAGAAAGCGGGTGCTGACAGCGGCGAAACGCACGTCGGGGTGCGTGCCCTGGCCCCCTCAAGTTTAGGTGAGACATGCTGCTTTCTGTTATTTTCATGCAGTTGAGCAATGGTATGCTAATACATGACATTTTATATCTGCTGACATTCACCCTCCTATGTAGCATGGGATGGAATTACCTTATGGTTTAGTGCTAGGAGTTTGTGTCTGTTAGAGCTGCAGGAGCATGTGGTTCTCACCTCACTACATTAAGCATAGACGCTATTACTTATGAGGGCCTAGGCATATCTGGTGTCTTTATATTTAAGCACTTTCATTACTGTGTTCGTGTGTGTTTTTATCTTTCTGTATTTGCCAAATAAATTTTCTAAATTATTTTATGCAACAAAAAGCTTCCGCGATTTTTCTCCGTTGTTTTGATTATTCACACACGGGTCTGGACCTACATGTTTATTTCAACGCATGTGTTTGCCAAAGGATAGTGAACTCTTTGAGGAACTGACAGCAGAGGGGTCCCCCTGTGTCACCAAACCCATACCCTCACTGCATACAGAGGGAACCACCACCCTCCCCTAACCCCTCCACCTAAGAGGACTACGAGACTCGGTTTACTTGTGGTGAGAGTTGAGTCTTGCCTCTACTACCTGGCAGCCTCCCACATTATAGAGAAAATAGATAATAACAGACAGGAAATCTGCTCCCAGCCACTAAGTGCTGTGATTCCCATCCCTCCCTGCATTTCCCCTGTCTCACTCTCCACATGTGATCCCAGCACAGAAGAAGTCATCTCCAGGCTCCTCTCTTCTTCTCGTCCGACTTCATGCACAACCAACCCCATTCCCCCACATCTCCAGTCTTTCTACAGTCGTCACAACTCGCCTAACTACAATCTTTAATCTCCCTCTCCTCGGGCATCTTCCCATCCTCCTTCAAACACTCTATCATTACTCCATTATTAAAGAAACCCTCTCTCAATCCAACCTACACAAATGACTACAGACCAGCCTCCACTTCATCTCTAAACTCTTGGAAAACCTGATCTACTCCCGCCTTACCCACTACCTGTCCATTCACTCTCTCCTAGACCTTTCAAAGTCCAGCTTCTGCCCCCTACATTCGACAGAAACTGCACTCATCAAAGTGACCAATGACATTCTGACAGCAAAGTGTAACAGTGACTACTCTCTGCTCATTCTCCACCTTTCTTCAGCTTTCGACACTGTTGACCACCCTCTCCTACTCTCTAGGCTCCAGTCACTAGGTATTAAGGACACTGCTCCCTCCTGGTTCTCTTCCTATCTTTCTGATCGCTCCTTCAGTGTTCTGTTCTCTGGCTCCACTTCATCTCCTCCTCCTCTCACTGTCGGGTACCTCAGGGCTCAGTCCTTGGCCCCCCTTATCTTCCCCCTCTACACGGCCCCAATTGGACAGACCATCAGCAGATTTGGCTTTCAGTACCATCTTTATGCTGATGACACACAACTATACACGTCATCCCCTGACCTTACCCCCGCTGTACTACAGAACACCACTGACTGTCTGTCTGTAGTCTCTAACATCATGTCCGCTCTCTATCTGAAACTCAACCTCTCCAAAACTGAACTTCTGCTCCCACCGTCTATTAACCTCCCTAAACCTGACATTTCCCTCTCCGTCGGTGGCACCATAATAACACCCCGGCAGCAGGCGCGCTATGTGGGTGTTACATTTGACACCAATCTCTCCTTCACTTCCCATATACAATCTCCTGCCCGCTCATGCCGCTTACACCTAAAGAACATCTCTAGAATCTGCCCTTTTCTGACCATGGAAACCACAAAAACCCTCACTGTTGCACTGATCCACTCCCGCCTGGGCTTCTGTAATGCTCTATTTATTGGCCTCCCGCTCACTCGACTTTCCCCACTCCAGTCTATCCTTAATGCAGCAGCCAGGGTCATCTACTTGGCTAATCGGTATTCAGACGTGTCCGCTCTTCGCCGGTTGTTACACTGGCTGCCCATTCATTATAGAATCTAATTCAAAGTACTTGTTCTCACCCACAAAGCTCTCCACAGTGCGGCACCCCTTTACATCTCCTCCCTCATTTCTGTCTATCGGCCTAACCGACTGCTGCGCTCTGCAAATGACTTTCAACTAACCTCTGCACTAATCCGTACCTCCCACTCCCGACTCCAAGACTTCTCCCGTGCTGCGCCAATTCTCTGGAATGCTCTACCCCAAGATATTAGGACTATTTACAATTTGCATGGTTTTAGGCGCTCCCTCAAAACACATTTGTTCAGAGCGACCTACCACGTTCACTAATCAGTAGTGTTGAGCATTCCGATACCGCAAGTATCGGAATTCCGATACCGAGATCCGATACTTTTGTGGTATCGGGTATCGGGATTAATATCAATGTGTAAAAGAAAGAATTAAAATAAAAAATAGGGATATACTCACCTCTCCGGCGGCCCCTGGACTTTACCGCCGTAACCGGGAGCCGTTGTACCTAAGAATGCGCGCTTGAAGGGCCTTAGGTGACGTCACGGCTTTGTGATTGGTGGTCCATAGCGGTCGCGTGACCGCTACGCGAATCAGAGCGCCGTGACGTCATCTAAGGCCCTTCAAGCGCGCATTCTTGGGTACAACGGCTCCCGGTTACGGCGGTAAAGTCCAGGGCGCGTCAGAGGGTGAGTATATCCCTATTTTTTATTTTAATTCTTTCTTTTACACAGTAATATGGATCCCAGGGCCTGAAGGAGAGTTTCCTCTCCTTCAGACCCTGGGAACCATCAGGGATACCGTCTGATACTTGGTGTCCCATTGACTTGTATTGGTATCGGGTATCGGAATCGGATTAGATCCGATACTTTGCCGGTATCGGACGATACTTTCCGATACCGATACTTTCAAGTATCGGACGGTATCGCTCAACACTACTAATCAGTCATTTTATGTGTAAGGGTGTGTGTACTATCTCCATCTATCCCCCACTCCCTCAATATGGCTGGACCATCATTGTAAATAAGCTTCTGTACTTTGTATCTCGTTGTAGATTGTAAGCTCTCACGAGCAGGGTCGTCTTATTGTGCTTTAATTATTGTATTGTTAACATTATTACTTATGACTGTTGTGTTTGAAGCTGTTAAGCTGAAAAGCGCTGCGGAATATGTTGGCGCTATATAAATAAAGATTATTATTATTTTTATTAGCTGCCCCCACCAGAGAAGGGGTAGGTTAGAGGCAGATGGTTGAAATTGTAGCTCCCAGGCAGCCATCCTTACACGACTGGTCCCACCTGAATACTTCCCTGAATGGCCAATTTATGACTGGGTTTCATCTCTTCAGCCAGGGGAAGCCTAGGACGATGGGAGTTGGCATACCCTTCAAGACGTAGCACGAAAGGGACTCCTCATGAAGACCCTGTATGCTGGTTAATAATATCTACAACTTGGGTCACACTTTTTATAGCTGTCTGCGTTTTGACCCAAAGTCAGATATGCCAGATCACCAGTGAGGCCAAATTAGGATGTTAAGCCCTAATTGACAAGTGCCCTTGGAGAAAAGGAAATTCACACAGGTTGGGAGCAAGTCACTTTATCTGATATGATACATGAGGCAATATTTTATACCATTTACAGCAATGTAGCTCATGTAGCCCCCCCCTGTTATCCAGGGTCAAGCTTTATTTACCATGTACCCAGAACATGTTGCTATGGAAAACACATAAGAAGTATAAAATCCTTGAATCTGAGACTATAACACTATTGCATCATAAGAACAAATTCTAGCAATTTAAGGCAAAACATTAACCCTTCTATATCAAGTTCCTTTTGTAAATTGTATAACCTCTGCCACAGGGTCAGGTGATGTCCACAAAGGAGCTACTGTCTCATGGGTCTAGTACCCATAAGGGGGCTTCCTACCTGCTTTGCCCATCCACCCTCAGTGTGGACACTTGCTTCCCCCGTCAGCAGTGGCTATCTGGGGTCTATGATACACTATAGAAGGTTCAGCCTTAAATTCTTTTTTCACCCATACATTATTCAATAGCTTAGGTAATAAATATATCAGCGCTTTTTTGGCTACATAAAGTAATCAACAAAACCATAAAATCTGCATGCAAGTCCATACAATACCAGAGATCCACCCTGCTAGGCTACTAAATCAGTTGGTGGGATTTAAAAAGGAGTGTCTGTATTGTATTAAGGTACCTTCACATTAAGCGCCACTGCAGCGACAGCGACAACGATGCCGATCGCTGCAGCATCGCTGTTTGATCGCTGGAGAGCTGTCACACAGACCGCTCTCCAGCGACCAACGATGCCGAGGTCCCCGGGTAACCAGGGTAAACATCAGGTTGCTAAACGCAGGGCCGCGCTTAGTAACCCGATGTTTACCCTGGTTACCATCGTAAAAGTAAAAAAAACAAACAGTACATACTCACCTGCGCGTCCCCCGGCGTCCGCTTCCTACACTGTGCTCAGTCAGAGCAGGAAGCGGACGGCAGGGGACGCGCAGGTGAGTATGTACTGTTTGGTTTTTTTTACTTTTACGCTGGTAACCAGGGTAAACATCGGGTTACTAAGTGCGGCCCTGCGCTTAGTAACCCGATATTTACCCTGGTTACCAGCGTAAAACATCGCTGGTATCGTTGCTTTTGGTGTCAAACCTGACGATAAACGCCGGTCTGACGACCAAATAAAGTTCTGAACTTTATTCAACGACCAGCGATATCACAGCAGGATCCTGATCGCTGCTGCGTGTCAAACTAAACGATATCGCTAGCCAGGACGCTGCAACGTCACGGATCGCTAACGATATCGTTTAGTGTGAAGGTACCTTCAGTCTCAATGAGAACCTCAAGGGACCTAGAAAATCAGAGTCCAGGTCTCATTGTGTATTCAGTGTGGTGTTAATACCTTCCTTGGCTCCAGAGGTATGGCTAAGTACGGCATAGTCCATGCAGATACTGGGCTGTGTGTACAGATCCAACAGTCTTAGTTTTTGTCCTTCCATGTCCTTTATAAGAAGAGTGTGAGGTAAAAAAAAAGTTTGTTTTCCCAGTCAGCATTTAAAAGTTTATCCAGTGTCTCTGTAGAGTGCAATAATCCTGTCACTACCAGCAAGGTGATTAGGAAAACAGTCATTCTGCTGTTGAGGGGTGACCTTTTTACAGTGACTGGCATGGATCCTGGTAGGCTTTCCCTCAAGCTTCACTGAGGTGGATATGGTCAGCTGGACTTGGAATGGGCCGTCAGACCATGGATCTAGGCTCCTCACGTGTCTGCGTATGACCACCCAATCACCTGGATTCAGCTGATTCACATCTGCACTAGCATTACAATCTGGAATGAATGAAAACACATGTTTATGCACCACATTAAGTTTTTTCTGCAAGGCCTGGACATAGGCTGTCATAGCACCGTGTTGCATTTGTAGCACCCATGGGAAGTACAGACCAATCTTTGGCACACTACCAAACAGGACTTCAAAAGGGTACAAGAGACAAGCACTCTACCCAGCTCTTTCATGTTTCTATCATGGCCTTTTGAAATTTTTAGTTTGTGTCATTTTAGCATTAGCACATTTTACCGGATAGGCTTCCAGCCAACCAGAGAAGAGATCTACACATACTAGGACATTGTCATACACTCCTACCTTGGGTAGCTGTATGGAGTCAGTCTGCAGTCTCTGAAATGGGTAAAGAGGCCTGAATGTCGTTTTCTTAGGGACTTTTATTATTTTTCCTGAGTTGTGCTGTACACAGATGAGGTATGACTGCACGAGTTTCACACCTTGAAAACCAGGAGCAATCCTGAAGGCATTTACCATGGACACGTGACATTTTGAGGCATGAGTGGGGCCATGTGTTGCGCCATGATTGGGAACAGGGACCTTGGTAAACACAATTTGTCCTTATTTTTCCGTACTCCATTTGAGTTCAGCTCAGCTCCCATTCTTCCCCAGTGTTCCATCTCTGTTTGGGCAGCTGGAGGGATTTCAGGACATCTAGGCTCAGTGTGGCTGCAATACGCTGACTCCGCCACCGTCCACTGCTCCCTAGGTCGCCTTGCTGCTACTTTAGCAGCCTCATCTCCCCTTCTGTTGCCCTCTACCTCCATGGAGTCACCGTTTGTGTGCTTTCACCTTGATTATGCCAACCTGGACTGTAACATCAATGCCTCCATTAATTGTTTCACCAGCTCTGCATTTTTAATGGGCTTACCAGCTGACGTAAGAAAAGCTAGGGCCATAATCATGGGATATTCCCCATGCATAATTCGAATCTGTGTAAGGCTACGGTCACACTGTCAGTATTTTACATAATTATTTGTAAGTTTAAACCAGAGGAAAAGTATAAGAGAAACATTTGCACCACTTCTGTATCACCCACTCCAGGTTTTGGTTTACAAATACTGATGTAAAATACTGACCAAATACTGATAGTGTGACGGCAGCCTAAATGTTAGCGACTTTACCTGCAGCAGCTCTACACGCCTCAGTGAGTGCCTTCAACTCTGCCTCTGGCGCTGACATGTGAGGAGGGAGTGGTTCAGCTCGGATTACCTCGTGAGGACACTACTGCATATCCAGCGTAGAATCGCCCATCCTGGTGGTATCTGGAGCCATCTACAAAAAAAACCCCTCAAAATCTGCATTAGGAACTGGTTTATTTCATGAACGTGTGCAAAACCCACTGTCTCCTGACTCATCAGTTCCAATGCAGTCATTTTTATGCGTCATGTCAAAGTACTCTTCCTCACTTGCTAATACTGTCACCAATTCCCCCTTTTCTGAATCCACAGGCAGATGAGTGGCTGGATTCAGAACATTATATCTTTTGAGGGTGACGTATTCAGGAATTAGTAGAGCACATTCGAGTCTGAGCTGTCTGGCCATAGACAGGTGTTTTGGTTGTACTTGTACGAGTATGGCATGGATGTCATGTGCGGAATAAATTGTCAAAGGAAAAGTCAGTGTGATCTCACATGCCTTTCCTAGCAGAAGTGCAGCAGTCCCTTCAGCACGGACACACGTAGGAGACCCTCTGATCAATGGGTCTAATTGTGCTGAGTAGTAAGCTAGCTCGGTCTCTGTTTTCCACCTTGATGTGTCAGTACTGCAGTAGCATGTCCTCCTTGTTCTGTGCAGAACAAGAAAAAATGGCTGATCATAGTTTGGAATGTCTAGGGCCGGGGCTGATACATTGAGCAGCTTGAGAGAATGGAAGAATCAAAGGGGTCTGAAGACAAGCAGTTATAGAGTGGTGCAACATTTGTGAAGCAGACCTTATCCAAGGCCTACAGTAGGTCACCAAGCCTAGGAAAGTGCGTGGATGTCAGTGTGACCTGGGTAAAGGGAGATTCTGAGCTGCCTGTTTTCTCTCTTCAGTCAGGTGTCTTGTACCTTCTGCCATACAGTGGCCTTAAAATGTCACCTTTTTGCAATACAGTAATTTGTCACGTGAGACTTTGCAACCCTTTTCTGCTAAAGAGCATAGCAAGGAAACTAGCTTCCTTCAGCTCATCTGGTCCAGCAGCAGAGCAGGAGGTCATCCACGTACTGTACTAGTACAATCTGTGGATGAGGTGGTTGCCACTGCTCAAGGATCCCTGCCATTGCTCCTGAATAGATGGTAGGGGAGTTCTTTCCTCCCTGCAGGAGGACCGTCCAACAGTATTCTTTACCTTCGTGAGTAAAAGCAAAAAGATACTGACAGTCGGTGTAGGGGTACAGAGAAGAATGCATTTACCAAATCAGTGACTGAAACATTTTGATGTCTGTGACAGTACGGTGTGTGCGTTAGGAACAATTGAGATCACACTCACTGTAGCATCATTAACCCCTTTCTGACCTCGGACGTACTATCCCGTCCGACGTCAGAAGCCCCGCTGATTCTGGCTCTGGCGGTGAGCCCGCATCAAAGCCGGGACATGTCAGCTGTTTTGAACAGCTGACATGTGCCCGTAATAGGCGCGGGCCGAATCGCAATCTGCCCGCGCCTATTAACTAGTTAAATGCCGCTGTCAAACGCAGACAGTGGCATCTAACTACCGCTTCCGGCCAGGCGGCCGGAAATGAGCGCATCGCTGACCCCCGTCACATGATCGGAGGTCGGCGATGCTTCTCCATTGTAACCATAGAGGTGCTTGAGACCTCTATGGTTACTGATGCACGGTAGCTGTGAGCGCCACCCTGTGGTCGGCGCTCACAGCACACCTGCATTTCTGCTGCATAGCAGCGATCTTATGATCGCTGCTATGTAGCAGAGGCGATCAAGTTGTGCCAGCTTCTAGCCTCCTATAGAGGCTATTGAAGCATGGCAAAAGTTTAAAAAAAAAAAAAATGAAAAAAATAAAAATAAAAGTTTAAATCACCCCCCTTTCGCCCCATTCAAAATCAATCAATAAAAAAAAAAATCAAATCTACACATATTTGGTATCGCCGCGTTCAGAATCGCCCGATCTATCAATAAAAAAATGCATTAACCTGATCGCTAAACAGCGTAGCAAAAAAAAAAACTGAAACGCCAGAATTACGTTTTTTTGGTCGCCGCGACATTGCATTAAAATGCAATAACGGGCGATCAAAAGAACGTATCTGCTCCGAAATGGTATCATTAAAAACGCCAGCTAGGCACGCAAAAAAATAAGCCCTCAACCGACCCCAGACCACGAAAAATGGAAACGCTACGGATATCGGAAAATGACCACTTAGATAAAAAAGAACCTAGTCATGTTAGGTGTCTATGAACTCGTAATGACCTGGAGAATCATAATGGCAGCTCAGTTTTAGCATTTAGTTAACCGAGCAATAAAGCCAAACAAAAAACAAGTGTGGGATTGCACTTTTTTTGCAATTTCACCGAACTTGGATTTTTTTTCCCGTTTTCTAGTACACGATATGCTAAAACCAATGATGTTGTTCAAAAGTACAACTCTTCCCGCAAAAAATAAGCCCTCACATGGCCATATTGATGGAAAAATAAAAAAGTTATGGCTCTGGGAAGGAGGGGAGTGAAAAACGAACACGGAAAAACGGAAAATCCCAAGGTCATGAAGGGGTTAATAGCCCTTAAGTCATGAACCATTCTATAAGTGTTGGGGGAACCCTTAGGTCCTTTTTTCTTAATGGGATACAAAAGGGTGTTGCAGGGAGAAGATCTTTGCAGAACCCCTGCCTTGACATACTCTTTAATATACCTGCACAGGGCCATTGGTTTGGCTAGACTTAAGGGTATTGTTTTAAACAAGGAGTGGTTCCCTCTTTTAATTTAATCATACCTGGGGGCATGGGCAGCTGACCCACATCAGTTTTTCCCTTTCCCCAATCGGTGTCTGGTACCTGACTCATTTCCCTATCCTCAGTCATGTGTCACTTTCACTGCTGACTGAGAGGGACAGAATCAAGTGCCTGAACACTAATGGGTCTTGCCAGTGTCCTACCCATAAGACCATGGGTCTGACCAAAGCGAGAATCCAGCAAATTGACTCCAGCTCCACTGTCCACAAGCATCGGTATATTCTCAGTTACCCCCCCCAACCACCACTTCAGCAGGGATGGTGCGCTGAGATGAAAAGATGGAGGAAATATACATACCCTGGTCGCCTCCCTACACATGACCAGGGGAACGCGGCTTTGGAGATGAAGTACCAACTTTGGTGCGAGATGGGCAGACATTACTGTAATGACCCATAAGACCAGAGTAGAAACATGCTGTCATGAACCGGGGGTGTTTGGTTGCCCCAGTTCCTTTCTTTAGGGGATTTATTTATATCCCACTTCTCAGTTCCAGTTTGGAACTTGCTGCTCTCTGGCACCCCTCCCTTCCCCTCAGGTCAGATAGGGAACTGCACCTAGGAGAATTAGTTGCCAGAAAGGCTGCCTTGCTATGTACTGCCCATTGGGCACACTGCAGCGAGGGTGATGTAACTACTCCCACTCAGGCGGGAACAATAATGATCAACGCTGTCCGTTGCTGCCAGTTTTCCCAAAGGCTCAGGACAATTCCACTGCCAACAGCTCCTATTTCTTAATAAATAACGGGTCAGGAGCCCACCCAATTAGTAGTGTAATTTACTTCAGAGGACGTGAAAGTACGTTATAGAGCAAGGAGAAGAAAAGCTAGTAATTTTATATATTTTACTCCAAAAGTAGACAGTGTTTACAAAAGTATAAAAAAATATTATAAAAGGAGACAATTATCGTATCTACAGACAATTACAAAATAAAAGGGATTAAAAGAAGAAAAGAAACTTACAGTTCTCTCATCATGGCTGACCATGTGGCTGGGGGAGGGGTGACATCAAAATGCATCACAGAGCATCTCTCAGATACCTGCCTGGACAAACACTAGTGCAAAATTACCTCCCACTATCTTATACCTGTGCCCAAAACCATGGCACTCCCCCTGTGCTGACCTCACTGAGTGGGCTGAATGCCCCCCTTTCTGATAGATATGAAATCCTGTTATTACCAATTTCTCTTAGGGTGAACCTCTTAGAAGAAAGGCCAAATTATCATTATGCTCAGCATGACATGGGGGTTCATTTAAGTCCATACACAGTTTGGCTATGAACCTCGATTAAGCAGTAATGCGTTTCTCAATTTCTGTTAAGCGCTAAGCTCCCAAAACCCACCAGTTGGGAGCCCTGTTCCTGCGGTCCCAGAAATATGAACTGCCTGGGGGGAAGAGAGGGGGGTCAGAAAGCCCACGGCGTGTATCTGTACACAGACCTAATGGATGTAGCGAGCTCAGTGTGCGTGATAATATATAATCAAATACATAATATTCCTGACACCTCCCCTTTTGGACTGTGCTATGGAGGCAGGAACTCTCGGTACTCCTCCATGCGCACCTCAGCAGGATCGCCCTGGCGGGACAACCCATCTCCATTGCCATGCTCCCTGCCTGTTTTATGTTTGACTGTAAAGTCGTACTGTTGTTTAAGCAAGGCTCCAGTGCAGCAACCTTCCGTTGGTACCAGACATGGATTGTAGCCAGCGCAGACTGGTTGTAGTTGGTCACCACAGTGAAGGTGCGACTGAACAGGTAGGGCTGCAAACATTGCATGGCCCAGACCATGGCTAGGCACTCCTCAATGGTGGAATAGGCCACTTCCCTCGGTAGAAGCTTCCGGCTCAGGTACAGTACATCACGAAGTGCTCTTGGTTCCCCGAGTCGACCTGGCTGAGCACAGCACCGAACCAAACTTGCTGGTGTCGGTTTGTACCAGGAATGGTCTACTGGTTTTAACAGGGGAGAGTTGCACAGGGCATGTTCCATAGCCTGGAAGACCATCTCACAGCCGTCTGTCCAGTCAACTGTTTGGGGTAGCTTCTTCCTGGTGAGGTTCATCAAGGGTTTTGCCAGGCTACTATAGTTCTGTATGAAGTGCCTATAGTACCCTGCAGTGCCCAGGAAGGACATCACCTGTTTCTTGGTCCTGGGGGTGGGCCAGAATGCGATCGCGTCCACTTTCCCAGGCTCTGGCCTCATGGAGCCCCCACCTACCCAGTGCCCCAGGTAGTGGACTTCTCTCATGCCCATCTGGTACTTTCCCGGCTTGCTGGTCAGGCCTGCTTGGTGAATTCACCAGAGCACCTCCAGGAGATACTGCTGGTGTTCCAACCAGGAGAGACTGAAGATGGTAATGTCATCCAGGTACATGTACTTCTCCAGTCCCTGAAGCAGGTGGTTGACTATCCACTGGAAAATGGCAGGGGCATTCTTCATGCCGAAGAGCATGACCATGGACTCGTACAGTCCGAGGGGAGTGATAAAAGTGGACTTGTCCTGCGCCTCGGGGCTCAGAGGAATCTGCCAGTATCCCCGACTCAAATCTATTATGGATAAATATTTTGCGCCAGCTAATCGCTCAAGCAGCTTCTCGATGCGCGGCATTGGGTGCACGTCCGAGGCTGTGATGGCGTTGAGCCCCCTGTCTGTTGGTTAACACGGCCTGAAAGGGTTCCAGCCTGGTTCGTAGCTGCGACCAATGGGGTTCGGTAAGCAAGGCGCTTTCCTCCACGTCCCCGATGGACCGAACGGCCTTGGCTTAGGCCAGCATGTCCAGGAGGGCGTCTTCCTCCCCGTCTTCGGGCAGGTTGCAGACCAGTAGAACACAGGCTTCATGTTCGTGATGAGACCATCATATTGACGTGAAAGGCCTTTCGCCTACCCCGAGCGTGGTCAAGCATGGCCACGTAGGTGACTGGGTTGAGCTGTTGGTGGACAACGTACGGGCCTTCCCAGGCTGCCTGAAGCTTATTCTTCAGTACAGGGACCAGCACCCCCACCTTCTGACCCACCTGGTAGGTCTGCTCATGGGCGTTCTAGTCGCACCAGTGCTTCTGATCAGCCTGGGCCTGAGCCATGTTTTCATGCACCAACTGCATCAAGGTCTGCATTTTGTCACGGAAGTGCATTACATACTCCACAATGGACACTTCAGAAGGGTTCGGCTCCTCTTCCCAGGATTCCCTTACCAACCCAATGGGTCCCTGGACTCACCTGCCGTACAGGAGCTCGAAGGGGGAGAACCCCGTTGAGGCCTGCGGAACCTCTCAGTAAGCGAATAGCAGGTGTGGGAGGTACCGCTCAAAGTCACTGTCATGATATGTATTTTTTTTTCTCTGTCCTGTATTTTGTATAATATGTCATGATGTGGTGCGACTTCTCTTTGGTTGTATTTACTGTACGCTTTGCAATGTCATGGGATGTATGTAACTTAACCTGTCTCCTTCCCCCAATACTTGCAGCCCTGAGCTATAATGTAATTAAGCTTTGTCAACACCACTAGTGAAGGTATAGCCATTCTTCCTCACAGCAGGTGGCTAGTCAAATGCACAGACTGGATAGACTAAGCGGAGCAGACCAGTCTAGAATCTTCTGGTGGACCCAACCATTGAATAGAAGGTGTGACCCCTACCCCCTTCATGGGCGGATCCCAGGAGCTCAGACAATCCATTCTTATTTTTGAGATCAGATGTGAGTTGACCCTTGAAGGAGAAGGAGTGGGGATTCTTAGCCGAGGCAAGACCCCACGTCCATCTGTGACTGCGGAAGCGAACGGGGCGAGACTTGAGCTGAGGACATATCTCGTCGTTCGTGAGATTGTTTTGGGATCCGTTGGACTAATTGTGGACTATTGCTTTGCTAGCTGGCACAAGGATTATCGGGAGGTGCCCCCAAACCTGTTCCGTTGGACTAATTGTGGACTCTGTAGATCTACCTGCATGTGCTGTTCCAGCGTTCTTGATAATAAATCTGATGAATCATCCCTCGGCCTGTTGTCCCTTCTTGCTCTGCCGTACACCCCATCATAAACTGATGGCAGCAGTGGGATCAGAGCAGA
Source organism: Ranitomeya variabilis (assembly GCF_051348905.1). Lineage (NCBI taxonomy): Eukaryota > Metazoa > Chordata > Amphibia > Anura > Dendrobatidae > Ranitomeya > Ranitomeya variabilis. The sequence continues at coordinate 246,475,764 of NC_135238.1, read as the reverse complement.
AGGAATGGCGGACAAAGGCCCATCAACATCGAGAACCAGTACCACGGAGTACAAGTGTGAAGGGACAAATTATGAAAGGTTCTCCATTTTGTGCTAGATTCTCCATTTTGTGTTTTTGACTCCATTTTCTTGTTGCTTAAAGATAAATTCTGTTATTTAATTAGGTAAAAGGTTACAGCTGCCATGAAGTAATTTTATCTTGTTGTTCACAAGCCTGGTATGCAACTAGGCTATGGTTCATAATTGGTATAAAGACCTTGAGTCTTCTGACTCAAGCCAGATAATAGATTCAGGGGTGTATCACTATACAAGACTGAGGCATCTGTTAGAAAAACACATACTATGCCAAAAAGACATGACCATATCTGTAGTTTCCATTTTTCCTGTATCCTCATGGGTTAAGTTTTTCCTGCATTCTTATAGGTTAAGAACTGTGAGCGTGTTCTTATGCTGATTGGTTGAAGTATAATTTCTATGACTATGAAAACTCATACTCATTAAACGGGGGCTAGAGAGATCAGCTTGATCCCCCCCCAAACAGAGACACACGTCTCCGTCTGGTCATTTTCAGTTGCCGGCAACACCTTGTATATTAATTTGGAAATCACTGGGTTAACCGTGAAGGATCACTTTAGATCCTCCCTCAACAGTTGGCGCCCGTGAACGTGGGGCTCCAAGCAGGAACGCCTCTGCCCCCCGGAGGACAACAAGACTAAGGACCCTCGGACCGGACGCAGGCACTGGAAAATTGGGACTGATCATCCCCCACAACAACCACGGTAAGTTGGCAGTTATACTGTCCAGACTGACCGTTTGGTGTGGTTTTCCTGTGTTTGTTGCTGCAAAGAGGATCTGAGGTTTTTCCCCGATGGTGGGGTGATTCTTGGGTGGAATCATATAGAGGTGTAGTTCCGTTGGAAGCCCAGTGCTCGAACCGTACCTCATAAGGGACGGACACCCCGGATTGACCAGTGATGTAATTCTCTTTATAGTCAAAATATCCTGAATTCCTGATCACTGTTAGAATCAGGCGCGGTGAGGTGATCGAAGATTGGGTAGGATACGTAACTCAGGAATATATAGAAGTATACAGTATATATGTCCAGGGGTATCCGGAGGGAAGTCTAAGACGCCCTCCTCCTTTCACTGAGTACCGCGTTTTTGGGTTGTCCCAGCGGGGGACAGAGAGACCCAGTGGAATAAAACCGTAAGGCCGTCGGTATTATGCACGACTAAGTAAGGGTATTTAACTCAAAAGGAGAATCCGTTTCTGTGGAAGGAAAAGAAGACTTTGAATTGTGTGATGAAGCTGATATTGTTAGCCCAAAAATGAGGAAAATATTCTCAATCATAGGTTTTTCTAAGGTGTTCTGGTATGTGAATTGTGCGATGCTGTGTGAAAGTTATCTTTAAAATATCCGATGGGAGGGGGGAGTTATACAGCTGTGTTATGGCTTTCTTCTGTGTTGAGGAATGCTGTGATTTTTCTTATCTCCGTGTTTCTGGTAGGGAGGGGGCAGCAGCATGTGGCTGCGCTCTTGAGTATCTCTGTATTTTCTTGGTGTAGTACGCGCTGGTAGATCTGTGTTTTGTTTAAGGCGACAATATTATTTTGAAGTACAAAGAAATATTATAATCTGGAAATTTGAAAGTGAAATCTAGTGCCTAGTTTTAGAAGGAAACTTGTAAGAGATTGTTTGATTATCAGTGTAATTGAAAGATTGGTAAAAGATTCACCTGCTTCAAGTTGAGTGGTTGATATATAGCAAATTGAGGATCAACAGAGGAAGTGAATTACGTTGAAAAATGAAAGCTGTCTACTCCTATGACAAAAAAACTGGATGTTTTGTGGTACCGGAAGGAATTGAGAAAGTCCTTGTTAGATGATATGGTCCCTCCCCAGGAAATTAAGCCTCTACTCCCGACTGTAAGCCCTATGCCGCTTAACCCCAAGGTACCAATATATCCTGGACTGCCGAGAAGTTCTATGGGCGTCTTATGGTAGTGTTTAAAGATTTGGGATTCTCATTGTAAAGTAAAGCCCATTCACACCTTTTTGTAGTAGCTTTAATGTCCGGCCTTAAATCTGAATTGAAAAAGGCAATAATGTCAGTTAAATCTGATATCAAGACTTCCACTCCAGATGATGCATTGAAAATAGTAAAGAGTTTTCAAAAGAATTTAGCCCAGCAGGAAAGGCAAGGGTTAAACTAGCAGCCACAGCAATTCCCCGCTCCAATTCCAGCCCCCCCCCCCCCTCACAGCTGCAAGGACACAGCTCTCCTTATCAGCGGTTCATGTAACAAACTCCAGCTCCTGCCCTCCCCACCTTACACAAATCCAGTCTCATACTAAAATATCCCTTTTAACCCTGTCTGGGAATCTCACTCCCCAGCCCCGCCATGTCAATTCTCAGATCAAGAGCTTGTTTTAATTAGAGTAGATGACAGACCCAATAAATATACTCTTATAAAACCTATCCCTGTGGGACCTTTCCCTGAAGTTACTGCTCAGTTCGTAATCTTTTCTATATGTTCGGTAAATTTACTGGGGGCAGATTTATTATCACAGTTCTGCTCCAGGATATAATTCCAAGATGATGGTCAGATGGTCCTTGCGTTATATAACTCCTATGCAGATGAACATAAAGAGATGTGTATCCTACATGCCCTTCCTACGGTTATGATGGTCTTGATAGACCCAGATTCTCCCCAATAATGCCTGTAGAACCAGTTCTCAAACCTGGTGCCCCTTTTTCTAAAGTCCATCAATACCCTTTGAAATATGATCAGGAGCAGTGTCTTAAGGGGCAAATACAAACATTACTCGATAATGGTGCCCTGATACCCTGTGTTTCCCCATGTAACACACCCTTGTTTCCCGTTAAGAAAAAGACCCCACCCGGCCAATCCCCTGTGTACCGGCTGGTACAAGATCTACGGGCAGTTAATGCAGATACTGTTCTGGAAACTCCGGTGCCTAATCCACATACTCTTTTGTCCCAGATATCTCAGGATGCTGCTTGGTTCACAGTCATCGATCTTGCCAATGCCTTCTTCAGTATTCCATTACACCCAGATTGCCAGTTCTGTTTGCATTCACTTATCAGGGATGACAATTGACGTGGACAGTTATGCCACAGGGGACCCAAAAAGAAGTCCCAATCAGTTTGCAAAAAATATGGGCGAGTGTCTTTTACCCTGGCAATTAGAACACCCCTATGTCACGCTGCTTCAGTATGTGGATGATCTTTTGTTGTGTGCACAAACAGAGCAGGAAGCCATTGCTGCCACTGTTAGTCTTCTCAAGTATCTGGCAGATCTGAACTGTCGGGTTTCGGCCTCGAAACTTCGGTTCTGCCTTGGTCAAGTGATATTTTTGGGTCACTGTCTCCTTCAGGGTGCCAGACACCTCACAAAAGAAAGAAAAATAGCCGTCAGCTCCCTTCCTTTACCAAAAGATGAGACTGAACTCCAGCGTTTTCTTGGACTATGTACTTATTGTTGTCAGTGGATACCGGACGCATCCCGTATAATGCAACCTTTCTACAATGCCCCGGAAGATGGTTTAAGATATGCTGATGATTTTGGCAGATTCCACACCGGATACGCTGTTACTACGGAAGATACTGTAGTGCACGCAGCTGCACTCCCTCCCTCACTGTTAGCACAAGAAGTAGAACTTCAGGCTCCGTCTACTGCATGTGTTCTGGCCAAAGACAGGTGGGCTAATATATACACTGACTCACAGTATGCATTTGGTATTGCTCATGATTTCGGAGCCCTGTGGGCCAATCGAGGGTTTATTACCACCGCCGGGACTCCAGTGAAGAATGCTGAAGCTGTTAAAACCTTCATGGACTCAATCAAATTACCTACAAAGGTGGCCATTATCAAAGTTAAGGCGCACGGTCCTAGGAACAGTCCACACACTGTTGGTAACGCCTTTGTGGATATGCAAGCAAAAGCTGCTGCTCTCCTACCCGTTGAACTGACCATACCAACTCTGGTGACCACACGCTCTCAGCGTAAACAGTTATAAGAAACACTGACTCTACAGGAAGCTGATGATCTACGCCAGACTGAGGTTTTCTGTCGGTCCCCGCGAGACCGCTTAATGACGCTGCAGAGAATGTCCCCAAAGGAAGAAGTGAAGCAGTGGAAGGCTGATGGAGCACATATGGACAATGGTCTCTGGAAAAAGGACCAATTTCTGTGTCTTCTGTGATGTATCCTGCTATTGCCACGTGGACACATGGGCCCACACATCGAGGAAAAAAACAGGCCCTAGCCTTGGTACAAAAATTCTACTGGGCTCCAGGTATTTCTCCAGTCCTGACAGCACTCAACCGTGCATGTAACATCTGTCAGACCTGCAATCCCGGTCAACTTCAACCTGTACCCCTGAAGCACCTTGCTAAGCCTGACTATCCTTTCCAAAGGCTCCAAGTGGACCACATCACGTTGCCTAAGTCTGGAAGGTATGAATATTGTCTGGTGGTTGTCGACATGTTCTCCAGTTGGCCGGAAGCATTCCCCGTTACCAATATGACTGCAAAAACCACAGCGAAGAAACTGGTGATGAAAGTTATATGCAGATATAGTGTTCCAGAAGTCGTCGAAAGTGACCAAGGCCCGGCCTTTTCTTCTCATGTGTATCAGGAGGTTCTGACAATGCTTGGATCTACTGTAGCCCTCCATACTCTGTACCATCCACAATCCAGTGGGAGAGTTGAGAGGCTGAATGGCACACTGAAGGGACAATTGACCAAAATGATGCAGGAGACTACGGCATCACGGCCAGAGCTCCTACCCATTGTACTGTACCATATTCGTACTACCCCTAAGGCAAAACATGGCCTGTCCCCATATGAGATATTGTTTGGTGCTAGGCCCCCCAGTTGCAAATTTCCAGTCTCAGTAGTTATCAGAGGAAACTGACCGTGCTGTTCAATGTTATTCAGCTTAGTAAAAATCTTGCTAACATCCATGTTTTAGTTTCTTCTTCCCTTCCAGATTCAGCAGAAACCGATATTTGTTGCAACTTAAAGTCTGGTGATTTTGTGGTCGTGAAAAGCCATGTCAGAAAACACGGACTAGAACCCTTGTATGACGGTCCCTACCAAGTCCTCCTCATCACTCCTATGTCAGTAAAGCTGGAAGGAAGGTCGACATGGATCCACGTATCGCACTGCAAGCTGGTCAAACAGACTAGTAGCAAATAAGGGGACATAATGTTTTGATTTTTCGTATTTCCATATAATAATATTGGTAACCACATGGGACAGCCTAAATTCCCCAATATTTTTGAATAATAAGTTTGTACAATATTATGAAAGATTCGTAGTACAGATGGGTATAGCCAATAAAATTGTCAGTTCTATTTTCATTTACCCTATGATTACACAAATGTGGGATACATTGGTTAGGGCCACAGATTATCTAGATGATCAAATTTGGGATATATTGGGTATACTTAATACTACTGTTACTGTCCAAAACCAACTTATCATAGTCACTAATCAACATACTGTAGTACTGGATTACTTAACAGCAGCACAGGATGGTATGTGTCAGGTTATTGGACCCGCATGCTATCATTATATAGATCCCAATAGTATAATGAAGTTAAAGTTAGAGGATATTCAAAGACTCAGAGATCAATATAATAAAGACAATGACCGTAATAAGGACAGTTGGTGGGCAGACACCTTCTCCTTTCTTAATCCAGCAAATTGGTTTAAGGGATTTGGGGGCTGGATAGCTGGAATCTTGCAAAGTTTGTTATATATTGTTGCCTTTATCCTTGTTATGTATGTAATACTAAAACTTGTTTTTTGCTGTATTTCTGTGTGTATTAGGAAATTCTGCACTTAGACAGCTAATGATGATACCAAAAGCGTTGCCACTCCTGCTCTTCTTTACACCGATTTCACAAAGTTATCTGATGAAGATGTTGAAGCCAAGTGCATGGCTATCTTCAAAAGATCCCCACTACTGTTATCAATAATTGTTATTTGCAAATTCTAGTATACAGGGGGGACGGGTATGCCGCAACAGCCATGGCTGGTAACAAGGCACCAGTCATGTGAAGACCAGTACCCCTCGAGCTTAGAGCTTGGGATAGTACCTCTGATGCTGGACATTAATTAACAAAATTTATCTAGGGGGGAATGTGAAGGAACAAATTATGAAAGGTTCTCCATTTTGTGCTAGATTCTCCATTTTGTGTTTTTGACTCAATTTTCTCGTTGCTTAAAGATAAATTCTGTTATTTAATTAGGTAAAAGGTTACAGCTGCCATGAAGTAATTTTATCTTGTTGTTCACAAGCCTGGTATGCAACTAGGCTATGGTTCATAATTGGTATAAAGACCTTGAGTCTTCTGACTCAAGCCAGATAATAGATTCGGGGGTGTATCACTATACAAGACTGAGGCATCTGGTAGAAAAACACATACTATGCCAAAAAGACATGACCATATCTGTAGTTTCCATTTTTCCTGTATCCTCATGGGTTAAGTTTTTCCTGCATTCTTATAGGTTAAGAACTGTGAGCGTGTTCTTATGCTGATTGGTTGAAGTATAATTTCTATGACTATGAAAACTCATACTCATTAAACGGGGGCTAGAGAGATCAGCTTGATCCCCCCCCAAACAGAGACACACGTCTCCGTCTGGTCATTTTCAGTTGCCAGCAACACCTTGTATATTAATTTGGAAATCACTGGGTTAACCGTGAAGGATCACTTTAGATCCTCCCTCAACACAAGAACTGGACTGCGGTGAACCTACAAACAAAGGCCCGTGAACTGGGAGTCAGCTACAAGGGACTCTCCAAGAAGCAGCTAATTGAGGCTTTGGAAGGAGTTCGCCTGAAAGATTACGCTGAGGAAGGATCCCCATAGCAAACGGAGGAAAGACGGCAGCCGGAGGTAAATACTCAAAAAAGTCAGTGGGTTGTGTGGCACGAGGAGGAGTTGGCATTGCTGGGAGAAGAGGCCACCATAGACGATAAGAGGGAGGCCATTCACAGAGCTCAGGAGATGGCATTGCTGGAGAGGCAGATCGCTTTGGAAGCAGCTAGAAGCTCCAGACAGACTGTAACCCCAGCACCCACCATGAGGGAACTCCCCAGAGTGTCCCGCAAAGACTTCAAGCCATTTAATGAGGCTGCAGGCGACATTGAGGGCTTCTTCCAGGACTTTGAGCATCAGTGTCGATTAATGGAAGTCCCGGAAAGGGAGCGAGTCCGACATTGGGTGGGGCTCTTAGAGGGTGGAGCTGCCGCAGCCTATAGAGCTATGGACCCTCGGGGGAACTGTGAGTATGCGGAGATTAAGCAGACTATTCTAGAACATTATGCTGTTACCCCAGACACTTACAGGACTCAGTTCCGTACTTTCGCCTGTGATGAGGAAGTGTCTTTCAAGATGTATGCCCACAGACTCAAACAATTATGCCATCGCTGGCTGGAGGCAGAGGAGGCCTTAACCAGGGAGACCTTCCTCCAGGTTATCCTAAAAGAGCAGTTCTACTTCAAGTGCCCTGCTGAGATCCAGCAATTGGGTGCCTGAGAGGAGACCAGCAACAGTGGAGCAAGCTGCTGCTTTAGCTGATGAGGTTCTCACTATCAAGCCTCATTGGAAAAATGTACTGGTGGATGGAGTAAAGAATGCCAACACCCCACCACCAGTGGTCGAGACTTGAGCTGAGGACATATCTCGTCGTTCGTGAGATTGTTTTGGGATCCATTGGACTAATTGTGGACTATTGCTTTGTTAGCTGGCACAAGGATTATCGGGAGGTGCCCCCGAACCTGTTCCATTGGACTAATTGTGGACTGTAGATCTACTTGCATGTGCTGTTCCAGCGTTCTTGATAATAAATCTGTTGAATCATCCCTCGGCCTGTTGTCCCTTCTTGCTCTGCCGTATACCCCATCACAGTCACGCCCTTGGGTCTCAACCAGCATGCGTAGTATCTGAGGGTACCGTTGAAGCGCTGGTTTGGGGGTGATATGCGCTTGATTCCAGAATTGGGTCGCTTAATCGGTAAGCATCTCCCTGGGAAATCCTACCCGTGAAAAGATGGCTAACAGTGCATCTGCCACCTTATCCATCCTAGTTGAGGACAGAGCCACTGCCTTTGGGTACCGGGTAGCGTAGTCTACCACAGTGAGAGGACGTATTGCTTTCCAGAGCTGCTGGGGACTGCCAGCGGGCCCACAATGTCCACCACGATCCTCTGGAAAGGCTCCTCTATCACTGGCAAAGGGATCAGGGGAGCCTTAAGAGCAGGCCCAGCCTTCCCCACTCTTTGGCAGGTGATACAGGAGCGGCAGTAGTTTGTCTCATCTGTCCCCATCTTGGGCCAATAGAAGTGTTGAGACAGCTGGGCCTTAGTTTTGCTGATCCCCAAGTGTCAAGCGAATGGTATCTCATGGGCAATCCGCAACAACTCACCCCTGAATTGGTATGGGATGACCAGCTGTCTTTCAACCACACCTTTCGGGATTCACCGGGAACTGTCTCCCTGTATAACCTTCCTTGTTCCCAGGACACCCTCTCCTTGTCAGTCACTGAGGTGGGCATCTCGGCGAGGTGTCTCAAGTTGTCCAGGCTCACATCTGAGCGCAGAGCAGCCTGATCTCCTGGCTGGAGGCAACCAGAAGCGACGTCATGGTCCCTTCCCCACAGGAACCCTCTGGGACCTGCTCTGGGTCCATTTCTGGTTCAGTCACCGCTGTGACTGAGGAGGGTCCAGAAGGCAAAACGTTATCTGCCTTCCAGGCACTCTGGCTGTAGGTGACAGCAGCTATGTAGGCTGTCTCCCCGGGGATTTCCACAGACCCATCAGCCGGCGCTGCTATGGGCTCTACCTCCCCATCCACCCCCAACACCTCAGGAGCAGTGCTACCTATGGGACAGTTATCTTCCTCTGTGGCACTGGTCAGTTGCACAGCATCCCCTTCCTCACGGTTCCCATGCATCTCCCCATTTCCTTTAGCACCACCGTTTGCTCCTGTTAGGGGTTCCTCAGCCATCCCACCACACAGAGGGCCGTGGCTGAGCACTCCTGCACCTGTAGACACATCATCCTTAGGAAATAAATGGTTAGCAGGTAAAACATGAACATTTTCATCCTCATCATCATCAGTATGAGATAAAGCATTATCTGGTATATCACTCCCAGGGGATGCATGCATTTCCCTGTCATTATTATCCGCATTAGCATCACCCTTGGCATCAGATTGGGTAGGGGAATCAGGGACATAATATGCAAGCATTCTCCCCAAATCAGTCCCCAATAAAACATCGGTGGGCAAGTTATCGGACAACCCCACTTTATTCACCCTGCTCCCAGCACTCCAATCTATATACACCCAGGCCATCAGCAAGGGACAACGGATGCCCCCAATCCTGGTGACAGTCAGGGTTTTCCCTTGAATAATCTCTTCAGGGGCTGCCAGTTCGGGTCGGTTGAGGGTTCATTCAGCCCCGGTGTCCTTGAGGCCTCTAGTGACATGGCCCCCAACGGTGACGTGCTGCATGTTGTCATAGACCCTCCCAACTGCCCACCCACCAAAAGAGCTGCTGCATTAGGCCCTGGTGCCTTGGCTGGGGGGTTCTTCTGCTTCTCCTAACACATGGTGCTAGAAACACTTGCGAAGATCGATGGTAGATCTAGTGCTGGCAACGGGGACAGGGCCTCCGGTGAGTCGGTTGGCAGGGGTTACTTGGGTTGGTTGACTGCTTACCCCCTCTCCAGCTGGCAGTGACTGGCTTCCGCACTTCCGGTGTATGGTTGGCCTCATAGGTGTCGGCAATCTGCGCTGCTTTAGCCACGTCTTTGTGCTTTCAGTCCATCACGAACTGTCACACCTCAGCTGGGCAAGGATGTAGAATCTGGTCTTTGATCATCAGGTCTTGCAGCTGTGCAAAGGTGGTCACTGACAGTCCTTGGGTCCACTGGTCAAAGTGGGTCCGCTTCCATACGCCACATCGCTGTAACTGTCGTGTGGGCCACGTTTGAGTTCCGGAACTTTCTATGGTAAACCTCAGGTATAAGCTGGTGCTTTGTTTTCAGGGCCTGCTTGATGGCCTCATAGTCTCCATCTTGCCTCCATAGTCTCCTTTGTCTTTGAGCCTTGGGGTTAGGTATCAGGCCCATTTGGTTCCAGGCAGCCAGTGTCCAAGTCCTCATGCTTTTCCATCACAGGAAAGTGCTCTGGCCAGGGTTTAGGGGACGGAGCATTGTTGAAATCACTGTTCCGCATGGTAAATGGTACTGCCTCCAGTTGTGCCATCCACAGTTCATGGTCCCTCTGAGCTTGGCCCTCGGTGGCTCAGGCTTGCCGCTCAGCTTGGTGCTCAGCTCTCTCTGCCTCCCACTGGGCTCTCCCCGCCTCCCGCTGGGCTCTCTCCACTTGGTATTGCTGGATCAGCCTCAGACATCCATCACGGTCGTCGGCAGGGAGTTGTTCGAAGACCACCTGCAGGTGGGGGTCCAATCTGCCTTGGTTGCAAGTAGGGCCGGCATTCAGTGGTTGGACCTCTGCAGGAGCACCATTAGTGCTTGGGCTGGCTTCTGCATCTGCTGGGCTCTGAGTGATTTCCCATTGCACCAGAGCCACGACCAGTTGGCTTTTGTTTTTTCCCTTTGCGTTAATCTGTGTCAACCCGCAAAGGGCAATAAGAGTGTCCTTGTTCTGCTGGGTGTACCAGCCTTCTCCTTTTGTGGCCATCATTGCCAAATAAAAGATAGGATAGAAAAACAAAGACAAAGGGAGGAGGTAATTGAAAGTACACACGGTATTGTCTCATATTGACTAGTAAACACTGAGTTCGTTCTCCAAAACTTTTGCGCAGAGTCCCCGCAAGATCCATGCAAGTTTATAGTGAGAGGAATGATTGCGTAAACCAGATCACTAATGCTCCATTATCCCACCGCTCTGCCACCAATATGTCATGAACTGGGGTTGTTTGGTTGGCCCCGGTTCTTTTCTGAAGGAGATTTATTTATATCCCACTTTCCAGTTCTGGTTTGGAAGTTGCAGCTCTCTGGCGCCCACCCTTACCCTCAGGTCAGGCAGGGAACTGCACATAGGATAATTATTCGCCAGAAAGGCTACCTTGCTATGTTCTGGCTATTGGGCACACTGCAGCAAGGGCGATATAACTACTCCTGCAGCGAGGGTGATATAACTACTTCCACTCAGGCGGGAACAATAATTATCAATGCCATCCATCGCTGAAAGTTTTCCCAAAGGCTCAGAACACTTCCGCTGCCACCAGCTCCTACTTCTTGATTAATAATGGGTCAGGAGCCAACCCAAGCATAATTTACTTCAGAGGACGTGAAAGTACGTTATAGAGCAAGGAGAAACGAAGCTAGTAATTTTATATATTTTACTCCAAAAGTAGGCAGTGTTTACAAAAGTATAAAAAAATATAAAAGGAGACAATTATCCTATCTACAGACATTTACAAAATAAAAGGGACTAAAAGAAGAAAAGAAACTTACAGTTGTCTCATATCATGGCTGACCATGCGGCTGGGGGGAGGGGTGATACATCAAAATGCATCACAGAGCATCTCTCAGCTAGCTTCCTGGGAAAAAGACTAGTGCCAAATGACCTCCCACTATCTTATACCTGTTCCCAAAACCAAGGCACTCCCCCCTGTGCTGACCTCACTGAGTTGGCTGAATACTCCCCTTTCTGAAAGATATGAAATTCTGCTATTACCCATTTCTCTTAGGGTTTACCTCGTAGAAGAAAGACAAAATTAGCATTATGCTCAGCATGACATGGGGGTTCATTTAAGTCCACACACAGCTTGGCTATGAGCCTCGGTTAAGCTGTTATGATTTTCTCAATTTCTGCTAAGTGCTGAGCTCCCAAAACTCACCAGTTAGGAGCCCTGTTCCTGTGGTTTCCAGAAATATGAACTGCCTATTTCTGTGAATATCCTATGTGGATATATTTACTCTGAAAGGACCACTGTAGCTAAACAAAGGGATTGCCATGTGTTGCTACTCCGTAATTTTGGTTTCACAGCTGCATGCAGGGGGGAGGGGGGAATGGTTTAGAATTACACAGCTGGCAGGCAGAGAAATGCATTCACCCACAGGCAGCTGGGGAGAAGAGAGGGGGGACAGAAAGCCCACAGCGTGTATCTGGGCCACATGTCACTTACAAAGGCAGGAAGATGCAGCAGCCCTGTGTGTGTGTGTATTCATCATGACAAACTGCATTGTAGCCAGGCTCGGACTGGCCTATAGGGTAACGGGCAGATCTGGGCCCCCATCCCCACTATATGGGCATTATTTGGCATAATTCACTTGCTTCACTCTGTACACAAAAAAGCAGCGTCTCCTCATTCATTAACTAAACTACCCCGTTTATTATTATAATGAGATATAGGTAAATTTGTGAACAAGGGTAGTGTAATATTTGTATGCAGGTGAAAAGTGGGCCCTCACAATCAATGCTACTGGTGAGCCCTTAGCAACCCAGTCCGACACTGATTGTAGCCATAAGTATTGTGCTGTATCCATGTTCTAATAAACCCAGATTTGAATTGTATTAACACTGTGGTTCTACATTCAGGTCTGCTGACGCTGAGTATGGAAATAGTCCTGTCTGCTCCTCATCTAGGAATATGGAGGTAAGGATGACCAGTTAGCTAAACCTACATTCCCCTTATGTGGAGACAGAACACCACCTTTAGGAGCCTCGGGTGAAAACTTCTCCACCTTTAGTATTCTCTCTTCCTTTATCAGCCTCTGATTTTTTTCTACATACCCTGGAGCTTCCTCTGATGTCTTTTGCGTTGTCACGGTTCACTGGGAGGATACCTTTATCATCCCCACCACTCACACTAATTTGTCATGACCTGGGGTTGTTTGGTTGTCCCACTTCCCAGTTCCGGTTTGGAACTCGCAGCTCTCTGGCGCTCCCTTTACCCTCAGATCAGTCAGGGTACTGCACCTAGTGTAATTAGTCGCCAAAAAGGCTGCCTGCTATGTACTGGCTATTGGGCACGCTACAGCGAGGGCGATATAACTACTCCCACTCAGGCGGGAACAATAATTATCAATGCCGCCGGTCGCTGCAAAGACTCCCCAATTGCACAGGACAAATTATGCTGCCACCAGCTCCGATTTCTTAATTATTAATGGGTCCGTAGCCAACCCAAATTAGTAGCGTAATTCACTTCAGAGGACGTGACCGTATGTTATAGAGCAAGGAGAGACAAGCTAGTTATTTTATATTTTACTCCAAAAAAGGTAGGCAGTGTTTACAGAGGTAAAAAAGGTATTATAAAGAAGACAAGTCTCGTATGTACAGACAATTACAAATAAAATGGGTTTAAAGTTGGAAAAACACTTACATTTCGTTGTCATCTTATCTCATGGCCGACCGTGTACTGTGGAGGAGAAGATACATCTAGATGCATAGCACGCATCTGTATATCAGCTAGATCCCGGACAAAGATACGTGAAGACTGCTGCTTTACTACTTATTTCCTAACCTACAACCAAGGCACTCCCCCTGTGGTGACCTCACTTAGAGGCTGAAACCTCCCCTTTACTTAGCATTATGAAAACCCATCATCCCACATATCTTGGCATAGGAACCTCGTAGAAAGACAACACCCATGTCGTTATGCTCAGTGTGCCATAGGGATTCGTTTAAGTATAGACATGGGGTAGCTAGGTGACCCAGTTCCATAGTAATCCATTTCTAAATTGTGCTGGTTCTGGAACCTAGAAAACTCACTGCCTGATAGTTCTACCAAAGCCCTTGTCAAAAATGTATTTGTCCCACTTTTATCATTAATCGGTGCTATGATATTTACATTTGCAAAGACAAAGAAACCTGTTTTTTTCCCATGTGCTTCTACTTGTACTTTCTCTTTGAAGCCATATAAATTCTTGAGGGAGGGGGAAATGAGGGATTTAGGGTTACACACATTGGCAGAGGGAGAACAGGGGGGTTGGAAAGGCCCACAGCATGTGTCTGACAGGCCATGGAACTTTTAGGTAGATACTCAAACATGGCATATTCACATTATTGTGCCATGCATGTTCAAGCATCTATTGTGAAATTTTGACTACTTTTAGGAGCCTCTACTGATATCTTCTCTACCCTTTGCTGTCTCCGATGTCTTCTCCACCCTTAGCGGCTCTCTATGATGTCAAGTTCCAATAGTCTTTATTGGTAGGACCAAAATAAAATTATCATTGCCAAAGCAAGAATAAAATAAGTGTGATCGGGTAGGGAATTGAGGTTATGAGGATGGATGTTGGTTGGCACAATTTGGGCAGCAATGGTCCACTCGGGAGTCTTACGTTCTTCTCAGCCTATGACATGTGGTGACTAGGGTTGAGCGAAACGGATCGGACAAATTCAAAAATCGCCGACTTTCGGCAAAGTCGGGTTTCATGAAACCCGACCGATCCTAGTGTGGGAACGGCCATGAGGTCGCCGATCTGCACGCAAAAGTCACGTTTCGCATGACGCTTTCAGCGCCATTTCTCAGCCAATGAAGGTGGACGCAGAGTGTGGGCAGCGTGATGACATAGGTCTCGGTCCCCACCATCTTAGAGAAGGGCATGACAGTGATTGGCTTGCTTTCTGCAGCATCACAGGGGCTATAAAGGGGCATGCACGCCGACCGCCATCTTCTGCCGATCTTAGCATAGGGAGAGGTTGCTGCATCTTCGTCAGAAGCAGGGATATAGTTAGGGAGGGAAGATTAACCCCCAAACCGCTTGTGCTGGAGCGATTTCCACTGTCCAACACCACCTTTTTTTTGCAGGGACAGTGGAGGCTAGATTTTTGTGCATCAGCTCTGTAGCTTATAAGGCTCCCTGATAGCTGCATTGCTGTTTGTACGCCGCTGTGAAAACCAACTGCTTTTTTAAAAGCAAATATCCTGTTGCTCCTTTCTGCAGTTATCTTGTTTATTTGTCCACACTTTTGTGTGCAGCAGTCCTTTTTATTGCTGCCATACTTGTCCTCAGATCACTGTAGGGAGATTGAAATTGTACTACAGTCCTTGGATTTTTTCATATATCTTCCAGCCACTTTCTGCCACTTACATTGTGTTGTGTTATACACTGGGCCTGAGTTTTGGTTCAGTCTCCAAAAAAAAAAGTGAGATTCAAATTCTCACAAAGTGGATATACTTCAGTCCTGTTAGGCTACTTTCACACTAGCGTCGTGCACTGCACGTCGCTATGCCACGTTGCAGCGCACCGACGCTAGCTGTGGAAGCGCCGCACAACGGGGGCAGCGGATGCTGTTTTTCCATGCATCCACTGCCCCATTGTGAGGTGCGGGGAGGTGGGGGCGGAGTTCCGGCTGCGCATGCGCGGTCGGAAATGGTCGGACACGTCGCACAAAAAAACGTTACATGTAGCATTTTTTTGTGCCAACGATCCGCCACAACACGACGCATCCGTCGCACGACGGATGCGACGTGTGGCAATCCGTCGCAATGCGTCACTAATGCAAGTCAATGGAGAAAAAAACGCATCCTGCAAGCACTTTTGCAGAATGCGTTTTTTCTCCAAAACGACGCATTGTGGCGGAGGCAAAAAAAACGCTGTGAAAGTAGCCTTAGTTTGTCGTATATCAGCCAGCCACTTTCTGCCACTTACGTTGTGTTGTTTTATACACTGGGCCTGAGTTTTAGTTCAGTCTCCCCCCAAAAAAGGGAGATTTAAATCCTCAACAAGTTTATATACACCTTCTACCTTGTTTTACAGTACCATATAACGGTTGTTATTTTGGTTAGATTTTCCCAAAAATGAGGAAGTCTGGTGGAAGAGCCCGTGGCTGGTGGTTGCCAGCTGGCACAAGCACCCGTGCGAGTGCCATTTGCCAGGACAGGTGGTTGTGCCCACTCTTGGGCGACGGCACTGGCACAGGGTCCCTCATAGTTCAATGAAGTGTCTCTGGCGGTGGTGGTGCACAACCAACGTCAGACACACCGTCGTAATATGAGGGGCCCTGTGCCAGAACCGCTGCCCACGAGAGAGTGTTCCCCCCCCCCAGCTCGAACAGTGCTCTATCACTTGCAATACTTACCTCTCCCTGCTCCACCACTGTGTAGTCTGTGCTGATAAATCCTTCAATGGCACTGCCAATACAAATTTGTTGAAATGATAGTTAAAATATACAGGGGCCCTGCCCTTCATTTAGACCAGTTAATACTTTGCGCCTACTACCACTGTCTGCTACTCAGCAGAGGAGCCCACCCCTGTACCTAGCTATGCCACCTGTGTCATGATCTCAATGGCAAGAGAACATAGCATCAGCATATATAGGAACTAGCTCTTGGAAGATGGGAACTGAGCTGACCATGAACTAAACCTAACGCACAACTAGCAGTGGCCGGGTAGCATGCCTACGTTGATTCTAGATGCCCAGCACCAGCCGGAGGACTAAATAATGCTAGCAGAGGAAAATATTAGTCCTAGCTCACCTCTAGAGAAATACCCCGAAAGGAGACAGAGGCCCCCCACATGTATTGGCGGTGAGTTAAGATGAAATAACAAACGTAGTATGAAAATAGGTTTAGCAAATTTGAGGTCCACTTACTACATAGCAGAAGACAGAAAGGACACTTTCATGGTCAGCTGAAAACCCTATCAAAACACCATCCAGAAATTACTTTAAGACTCTGGCCTTAACTCATAACACCAGAGTGGCAATTCCTGTTCACAAGAGCTTTCCAGACACAGTAACGAAACTACAGCTGTGAACTGGAACAAAAATGCAAAAACAAACATGGACAAGAGCCCAACTTATCTAGTAGTTGTCTAGGAGCAGGAACAAGCACAGAGAGGCTTCTGATAACATTGTTGACCGGCAAGCAACTAACAGAGAAGCAAGGTTATATAGCGACTCCCACATCTTGATGGGAACAGGTGAACAGAGAAGATGAAGACACCAGTTCAATTCCACCAGTAGCCACCGGGGGAGCCCAGAATCCAAATTCACAACACACCTGGTTATTTATGAACAATTTTTTGGCAGACATTTAGCCCACTTTATTATTTGGGCCTACTAACTGTGTCAGCCTCTCCTTACAGTTGTCCTCCGCTGAACCAAGCAATGCCACCAGTTTAGTCCTTTTACCAGTTTTGAACTGCATTTAGGCTATTTTATTATTTGGGCCTACTAACTGTGTCAGCCACTCCTTACAGTTGTCCTCCGCTGAACAAAGCAATGCCGCCTGTTTAGTCCTGTTACCACATTTGAACTGCATTTAGCCCACTTTATTATTTGGACCTATATCTGTGTTTCCTCCTCATCCTGCCCATTGCCCAGCCACTGCTAGATGAGTCTGCTGGTACATTGACCAGACCACTACATTCCCCTTGCACGCTACACAGCCAGAATCTGACCCTGCTGAAAGTCAGGTTCCCCTTCCCGCATGTTATACCACCTTACACGGGGACAAGGAGGAAGGTGCAGATGAAAGTGCAGGTTCCTTCATCAGGTGGGGGGGCATACTCATTGGCGACGTCACTGGCACAGGGCCCCTCATAGTACGCAAAAGTGTCTCTGCCAGTGGGAGGCGCCACCCGCCGTCAAACACACCGCCGTACTTTGAGGGGCCCTGTGCCAGTGCCAATGCGAACGAGTGGGCCCCCCCTGCTTGCTCAGGATCACAGTACTTGCAAAGTTGAAATACTTACCTCTCCCTGCTCCACCGCCGTGTCGTATTCCGCGTTTCCTGGGCCCACGAAAATTTGAGCCAGCCCTACCCCCCACAACTTTAGCCTAATGACCCCCAGTTTTCAATGCATAACTCTTATTATAAAGTATTATAAAGTAAATTAAGATTGACAAGCTTCAGTAATAAGAATTGATGTTTTTGGCATTAAAATGGGCACTGTAGGTGTTTTCCTGTCCTCCACTCACTGCCGACTTTGATTCCCCATTGACTTACATTGGGTTTCGTGTTTCAGTCGGCCCCCGACTTTACGCAATAATTGGCCGATTTCACCGAACTATTCACAAAGTCGGGTTTCGCGAAACCCGACTCGATCCGAAAAAGGTAAAAGTCGCTCAACTCTAGTGGTGACATAATGGGCGGCCATCTCCACCGTTGATGCCTCTTCCCCTAGTCCCCCAGATGTCTTCTCCAACATTATCACCCTCTGCTTTCTTCTGCATGCTCTGGAGTCTCCTTGTATGTCTTCACCATGCTCAGCAGCCAAGTCAGAGGTCTCCTCTACATTCTGGAGTAGAAAGGAGTCTCGAGTGTTGTCTTCACCATTCTTAGGCATTTTCATTGATATTTTCTTTATGGTTCAGGGTTTCCTCTGATGTCTTCTCCACGATCACTAGTTTCCAATGAGGTATTCTCCATGTGAAGCAACCGTCTCTGCTCTCCCCTGCCCTCAGGAGTTTCCTCTACAGTCTTCACCACCCTCTGAAGCTTCCTTAGATATCTTCTTCACACTTAGGAGCTCTGGATGTGACCAGAGGATGAGTCATCAGTAGCATAATAACTGCAGGATAAGGCACAATGTAACAGCAGAATAGCGAGTGCAGCTCTGGAGGTGACTGGAGGATAAGAGAGGATGTAAAATCAGAATAGCGAGTGCAGCTCTGAAGGTGCCTGGAGGATAACTCCTGATATAGCGTGATTTGTGAGGCAGACATTTGTGATGGTGCACTGTGGATGATGGACATTTTCGTTGTCACCATTATGGAATGCCCGGGGATTTGGAGGATGGTGACGGTGCTCGTTGTCGGCTGTCATCTCTCTGCCTCCCAACAGCTGTGCTGACCACAAGCGTTCATGGTGGCGCCAGGGATCACAGCAGGTT
Organism: Ranitomeya variabilis; assembly: GCF_051348905.1. NCBI lineage: Eukaryota > Metazoa > Chordata > Amphibia > Anura > Dendrobatidae > Ranitomeya > Ranitomeya variabilis. Next base: position 246,456,908 of record NC_135238.1, on the reverse strand, counting down.
TATGATCCAGTTCTGGAGGTGATGAGTGTTACATGGTCCTTACCCCAGAATAGCCCAGCGATGAGGAGCTTAAAGGGCCACTGTCACCCCCTCCAGCCGTTATAAACTAAAAGAGCCACTTTGTGCAGCAGTAATGCTGCAGTCTAACAAGGTGGCTCTTTTAGTTTTTGATTCAGTTATTCCCTCAATAAAGTGTTTTATAATTTGCCCTAAATACCTGTCCTTAGACCTGGAGGCGGTCCGAAGCCTCCTCTGTGAAGCGCCCAACTGCCGTCACTCTTCTCTTCAGGGGCGATGGTCGCCGCCCCCTGAGCGCTGTTTCTTCTTAAATCCGGCGCCTGCGCTGTGCGTGCCTGCCTGGGGCAGGCGCAGTCTTCATTGTCCGTCATAGGTCAGATGCAGGGTGCCTGACTGCGCCTGTGCGGGCAGTGCGGCCACCCTGTTGCTGAATCCCCGCCCCGCACTGTGTTATTCATTATGCACAGTGCGGGGCTGGGGTTCCTGGGCATGCGCACTGCGCTGTTCAGACGCTCCCCAGCTCTGACGCTCCCCCGCCTTCCAGCGTTGTTATTTGCGGCTGCTTCATTCCAAACGCTGGCAAGGAAACCTGTATATTCCGGCAACGCTGGAAGGCGGGGAACCTGGGGGAGCGTCTGAACAGCGCAGTGCGCATGCCCAGGAACCCCAGCCCCGCACTGTGCATAATGAATAACACAGTGCGGGGCGGGGATTCAGCAACAGGGTGGCCGCACTGCCCGCACAGGCGCAGTCAGGCACCCTGCGTCTGTGCTGTGACTGACAATGAAGACTGCGCAGGCCCCAGGCAGGCACGCACAGCGCAGGCGCCGGATTTAAGAAGAAACAGCGCGAAGGGGGCGGCGACCATCGCCCCTGAAGAGAAGAGTGACGGCAGTTGGGAGCTTCACAGATGAGGCTTCGGACCGCCTCCAGGTCTGCAGACAGGTATTTAGGGCAAATTATAAAACGCTTTATTGAGGGAATAACTGAATCAAAAACTAAAAGAGCCACCTTGTTAGACTGCAGCATTACTGCTGCACAAGGTGGCTCTTATAGTTTATAACGGCTGGAGGGGGTGACAGTGGCCCTTTAACCCCTTCATCTCAACTGGATATGAAAAACTCTCGAAATGCTGTTCATCCTCAAATACCCGGAGCAAGAAAACCTCGCCAGACCCCTAACAAGGGCGGTGGTGGGGAAGTCTGGAGGTTGACATGACATCAGCGGCGGATGCAGCCAGAGAGCAGCAATAGCACCCCCACCGGCACATATGGCAGCGGGAGGTATTTCCAAAAAGACTTATTCACAAGGTGTAAATCGTCGGGGGCTTTATACAATGTAGTGGACAACCCCTTTAAGCAAGTTGAAGCCAAAAGTTACAGATGACATTTGCTTTGTATTTTAGCTAAAACAAAATATATTAATCTTTTAAATTTTAAAAGTAGCAAAAAGGAAAATGGGCCAATGCTAAAATTTGGGCACCCTTGGAGATTTGTGTGCTCAGATACCTTTGACTAAAGTTTCAGACCACTCCTCCTGTATATATACACTGCACAGTACCACTCCTCTTGTATATATACACTGAACAGTACCACTCCTCCTGTATATATACACTGCACAGTACCGCTCCTCCTGTATATATACACTGCACAGCACCACTCCTCCTGTATATATACACTGCACAGTACCACTCCTCCTGTATATATACACTGCACAGTACCACTCCACCTGTATATACACACTGCACAGCACCACTCCTCCTGTATATATACACTGCACAGTACCACTCCTCCTGTATATATACACTGCACAGTACCACTCCTCCTGCCCTGTATATATACACTGCACAGTACCACTCCTCCTGTCCTGTATATATACACTGCACAGTACCACTCCTCCTGTATATATACACTGCACAGTACCACTCCTCCTGTATATATACACTGCACAGTACCACTCCTCCTGCCCTGTATATATACACTGCACAGTACCACTCCTCTTGTATATATACACTGCACAGTACCACGCCTCCTGTATATATACACTGCACAGTACCACTCCTCCTGCCCTGTATATATACACTGCACAGTACCACTCCTCCTGTATATATACACTGCACAGTACCACTACTCCTGTATATATACACTGCACAGTACCACTCCTCCTGTCCTGTATATATACACTGCACAGTACCACTCCTCCTGTCCTGTATATATACACTGCACAGTACCACTCCTCCTGTCCTGTATATATACACTGCACAGTACCACTCCTCCTGTATATATACACTGCACAGTACCACTCCTCCTGTATATATACACTGCACAGTACCACTCCTCCTGTATATATACACTGCACAGTACCACTCCTCCTGCCCTGTATATATACACTGCACAGTACCACTCCTCCTGTATATATACACTGCACAGTACCACTCCTCCTGTATATATACACTGCACAGTACCACTCCTCCTGTCCTGTATATATACACTGCACAGTACCAACCTCCTGTCCTGTATATATACACTGCACAGTACCACTCCTCCTGTCCTGTATATATACACTGCACAGTACCACTCCTCCTGTATATATACACTGCACAGTACCACTCCTCCTGTATATATACACTGCACAGTACCACTCCTCCTGTATATATACACTGCACAGTACCACTCCTCCTGTATATATACACTGCACAGTAACGCTCCTCCTGTCCTGTATATATACACTGCACAGTACCGCTCCTCCTGTCCTGTATATATACACTGCACAGTACCGCTCCTCCTGTATATATACACTGCACAGTACCACTCCTCCTGTATATATACACTGCACAGTACCACTCCTCCTGTATATATACACTGCACAGTAACGCTCCTCCTGTCCTGTATATACACACTGCACAGTACGGCTCCTCCTGCCCTGTATATATACACTGCACAGTACCACTCCTCCTGTATATATACACTGCACAGTACCTCTCCCCTGTATATATACACTGCACAGTACCACTCCTCCTGTCCTGTATATATACACTGCACAGTACCACTCCTCCTGTCCTGTATATATACACTGCACAGTACCACTCCTCCTGTATATATACACTGCACAGTACCACTCCTCCTGTCCTGTATATATACACTGCACAGTACCACTCCTCCTGTATATATACACTGCACAGTACCACTCCTCCTGTCCTGTATATATACACTGCACAGTACCACTCCTCCTGTATATATACACTGCACAGTACCTCTCCCCTGTATATATACACTGCACAGTACCACTCCTCCTGTATATATACACTGCACAGTACCACTCCTCCTGTATATATACACTGCACAGTACCACTCCTCCTGCCCTGTATATATACACTGCACAGTACCACTCCTCCTGTATATATACACTGCACAGTACCACTCCTCCTGCTCTGTATATATACACTGCACAGTACCACTCCTCCTGCCCTGTATATATACACTGCACAGTACCACTCCTCCTGTATATATACACTGCACAGTACCACTCCTCCTGTATATATACACTGCACAGTACCACTCCTCCTGTATATATACACTGCACAGTACCACTCCTCCTGTATGTATATATACACTGCACAGTACCACTCCTCCTGTATATATATATACACTGCACAGTACCACTCCTCCTGTATATATATATACACTGCACAGTACCACTCCTCCTGTATATATACACTGCACAGTACCACTCCTCCTGTATATATACACTGCACAGTACCACTCCTCCTGTATATATACACTGCACAGTACCACTCCTCCTGTATATATACACTGCACAGTACCACTCCTCCTGTATATATACACTGCACAGTACCACTCCTCCTGTATATATATATACACTGCACAGTACCACTCCTCCTGTATATATACACTGCACAGTACCACTCCTCCTGTATATATATATACACTGCACAGTACCACTCCTCCTGTATATATATATACACTGCACAGTACCACTCCTCCTGTATATATATATATACACTGCACAGTACCACTCCTCCTGTATATATACACTGCACAGTACCACTCCTCCTGTATATATACACTGCACAGTACCACTCCTCCTGTATATATACACTGCACAGTAACACTCCTCATGTCCTGTATATATACACTGCACAGTACCACTCCTCCTGTATATATATACACTGCACGGTACCACTCCTCCTGTCCTGTATATACAGGTCCTTCTCAAAAAATTAGCATATCAAGAAAAGGTTCTCTAAACGACCCATTACCCTAATCTTCTGAATCAACTAATTAACTCTAAACACATGCAAAAGATACCTGAGGCTTTTAAAAACTCCCTGCCTGGTTCATTACTCAAAACCCCCATCATGGGTAAGACTAGCGACCTGACAGATGTCAAGAAGGCCATCATTGACACCCTCAAGCAAGAGGGTAAGACCCAGAAAGAAATTTCTCAACAAATAGGCTGTTCCCAGAGTGCTGTATCAAGGCACCTCAATGGTAAGTCTGTTGGAAGGAAACAATGTGGCAGAAAACGCTGTACAACGAGAAGAGGTGACCGGACCCTGAGGAAGATTGTGGAGAAGGACCGATTCCAGACCTTGGGGAACCTGAGGAAGCAGTGGACTGAGTCTGGTGTGGAAACATCCAGAGCCACCGTGCACAGGCGTGTGCAGGAAATGGGCTACAGGTGCCGCATTCCCCAGGTAAACAGCGGCAGAAGCGCCTGACCTGGGCTACAGAGAAGCAGCACTGGACTGTTGCTAAGTGGTCCCAAGTACTTTTTTCTGATGAAAGCAAATTTTGCATGTCATTCGGAAATCAAGGTGCCAGAGTCTGGAGGAAGACTGGGGAGAAGGAAATGCCAAAATGCCTGAAGTCCAGTGTCAAGTACCCACAGTCAGTGATGGTGTGGGGTGCCATGTCAGCTGCTGGTGTTGGTCCACTGTGTTTCATCAAGGGCAGGGTCAATGCAGCTAGCTATCAGGAGATTTTGGAGCACTTCATGCTTCCATCGGCTGAAATGCTTTATGGAGATGAAGATTTCATTTTTCAGCACGACCTGGCACCTGCTCACAGTGCCAAAACCACTGGTAAATGGTTTACTGACCATGGTATTACTGTGCTCAATTGGCCTGCCAACTCTCCTGACCTGAACCCCATAGAGAATCTGTGGGATATTGTGAAGAGAAAGTTGAGAGACGCAAGACCCAACACTCTGGATGAGCTTAAGGCCGCTATTGAAGCATCCTGGGCCTCCATAACATCTCAGCAGTGTCACAGGCTGATTGCCTCCATGCCACGCCGCATTGAAGCAGTCATTTCTGCCAAAGGATTCCCGACCAAGTATTGAGTGCAGAACTGAACATTATTATTTGATGGTTTTTTGTTTGTTATTAAAAAACACTTTTATTTGATTGGACGGGTGAAATATGCTAATTTATTGAGACAGGTTTTTTGGGTTATCAGGAGTTGTATGCCAAAATCATCAGTATTAAAACAATAAAAGACCTGACAAATTTCAGTTGGTGGATAATGAATCTATAATATATGAAAGTTTAATTGTAATCATTACATTATGGTAAATAATGAAATTTAACACTATATGCTAATTTTTTGAGAAGGACCTATATACACTGCACAGTACCGCTCCTCCTGTATATATACACTGCACAGTACCACTCCTCCTGTCCTGTATATATACACTGCACAGTACCACTCCTCCTGTATATATACACTGCACAGTACCGCTCCTCCTGTATATATACACTGCACAGTACCACTCCTCCTGTCCTGTATATACACACTGCACAGTATCACTCCTCCTGTCCTGTATATATACACTGTACAGTACCACTCCTCCTGTCCTGTATATATACACTGCACAGTACCACTCCTCCTGTATATATACACTGCACAGTACCACTCCTCCTGTATATATACACTGCACAGTACCACTCCTCCTGTATATATACACTGCACAGTACCTCTCCCCTGTATATATACACTGCACAGTACCACTCCTCCTGCCCTGTATATATACACTGCACAGTACCACTCCTCCTGTATATATACACTGCACAGTACCACTCGTCCTGTATATATACACTGCACAGTACCACTCCTCCTGTCCTGTATATATACACTGCACAGTACCACTCCTCCTGTATATATACACTGAACAGTACCGCTCCTCCTGTATATATACACTGCACAGTACCACTCCTCCTGTCCTGTATATACACACTGCACAGTACCACTCATCCTGTCCTGTATATATACACTGTACAGTACCACTCCTCCTGTCCTGTATATATACACTGCACAGTACCACTCCTCCTGTCCTGTATATATACACTGCACAGTACCACTCCTCCTGCCCTGTATATATACACTGCACAGTACCACTCCTCCTGTATATATACACTGCACAGTACCACTCCTCCTGTATATATACACTGCACAGTACCACTCCTCCTGTATATATACCCTGCACAGTACCACTCCTCCTGTATATATACACTGCACAGTACCACTCCTCCTGCCCTGTATATATACACTGCACAGTACCACTCCTCCTGTATATGTACACTGCACAGTACCACTCCTCCTGTATATATACACACTGCACAGTACCACTCCTCCTGTATATATACACTGCACAGTACCACTCCTCCTGCCCTGTATATATACACTGCACAGTACGGCTCCTCCTGTCCTGTATATATACACTGCACAGTACCGCTACTCCTGTATATATACACTGCACAGAACCACTCATCCTGTATATATACACTGCACAGTACCACTCCTCCTGTATATATACACTGCACAGTACCACTCCTCCTGCCCTGTATATATACACTGCACAGTACCACTCCTCCTGTATATACGGTATACACTGCACAGTACCACTCCTCCTGTATATATATATACACTGCACGGTACCACTCCTCCTGTGTATATATATACACTGCACAGTACTGCTCCTCCTGTCCTGTATATATACACTGTACAGTACCGCTCCTCTTGTCCTGTATATATACACTGCACAGTACCGCTCCTCCTGTATATATACACTGCACAGTACCACTCCTCCTGTCCTGTATATACACACTGCACAGTATCACTCCTCCTGTCTTGTATATATACACTGTACAGTACCACTCCTCCTGTCCTGTATATATACACTGCACAGTACCACTCCTCCTGTCCTGAATATATACACTGCACAGTACCACTCCTCCTGCCCTGTATATATACACTGCACAGTACCACTCCTCCTGTCCTGTATATATACACTGCACAGTACCACTCCTCCTGTATATATACACTGCACAGTACCACTCCTCCTGTATATATACCCTGCACAGTACCACTCCTCCTGTATATATACACTGCACAGTACCACTCCTCCTGCCCTGTATATAT